>NC_057803.1:709182533-709238343 GCF_018294505.1 Triticum aestivum
GATGGTTGATAAATTAATATTCGCAGCTTAAGCAAGTCTTTCCCTACATGCCAGAGCTTCAACAGTCGCCGGATCAGCAATGTTTGCTACAACAATAGCCGAGGCTCCCACATATTTGTTGGCGCCATCTCTCCTTGCAGCGCCGCTTCTTCTTCTACCTCGAGCTCCCTCACAAAACTCTCTTGTGGTTTCTCTCTATCTTCTTCTCTCAAGAACACAAGAACACACACATACACATGAAACTCTACACACACACACATCACCGTGGGAGGAACCAGCTTTGCTTTGTTCTCCCGGTGAGACACACATATGCTACATCTTTTTTCCCTCAGCCCTCACGGCCTCATCTTTCTCATTCATTTGTTGTGCTTAAATAGCCAGTACAGGATAACAACTTGAGCACCATACGGGCCACTAACTCCCACGTACTCCACTCCTGGAATCACTCCAGCGTTGCACACGACTCGGTAACCACTTGTGACCAGGCCAACTACATGCATGCATCAACTACTAGCAACGATACTCTCAGCTAGGACTAAACGAACTCACGCATGAACAGCTAGTCCAACAAACAGAACGACCGGCCGGTTCACCCGACCCAATTTGATGCAGTCCATCACGGCTCCAGCCTCTGATACGTCTTGCCGCTTCTCACGCAGCACCATCGGCATCTCGCCGTGCTCGCCGCCTCACACGGCATCCTGGCATCTCACCTCCTTGGCGCGCTCACCTGAAGCCTTCGTCGGACGAACACCACACTAGACTAGACTACATGCAAAACTCAAACATGCTAATACAAATATCAAGATTAGCTCTAACATTCACCCTCCTAATCTTGATATCACAATCATCATACGGATCACCCGCAGCCACTTGTCGACGCCGTCGCAGCGCCACAGCCGGCCACTCACCGCCACCGACGCCGTCGCAGCGCCGGTCACCATGGATCATCTTATCATGGATGACGTCCTCGCGACGCCGATCACCACACAATCATCATGTTGCGGCATCGCACCGCAACTAACCATCAACGCCATCGTGCCGCCAACAGCGCCCACCTTGCGCCGTCTTGCCGTGGACGACGCTGTCGCGGCGCCGAGTACCACGACCTCTTGCCGCATGCAGCGGCCATGTCTTCACGTGGACGACGCCTTCGCGGCGCCGATCGCCACGCCGTCTTCTCCTCATAACGGCCTCGTGTCGTCGTACCTCCCATCGGCGTCACACCGTCGTCTTGTGGCAGCTTCGCACCGCCATCATCTAGCGGCATCACACCGCAACCGGCCACCGGCAGCATCGCGCCGCCGACGGCCACCCACCTTGCGCCGCCGTCCTCCACCTCACATGGAGTAGGCCGCGCTGCCGTCGTCGCCTCGGATCGACAAGGCTCTGATGCCAATTGTTGGCGCCGCCTCCCTTGCAGCGCCGCTTCTTCTTCTACCTCGAGCTCCCTCACAAAACTCTCTTGTGGTTTCTCTCTATCTTCTTCTCTCAAGAACACAAGAACACACACATACACATGAAACTCTACACACACACACACCTCACCGTGGGAGGAACCAGCTTTGCTTTGTTCTCCCGGTGAGACACACATATGCTACATCTTTTTTCCCTCAGCCCTCACGGCCTCATCTTTCTCATTCATTTGTTGTGCTTAAATAGCCAGTACAGGATAACAACTTGAGCACCATACGGGCCACTAACTCCCACGTACTCCACTCCTGGAATCACTCCAGCGTTGCACACGACTCGGTAACCACTTGTGACCAGGCCAACTACATGCATGCATCAACTACTAGCAACGATACTCTCGGCTAGGACTAAACGAACTCACGCATGAACAGCTAGTCCAACAAACAGAACGACCGGCCGGTTCACCCGACCCAATTTGATGCAGTCCATCACGGCTCCAGCCTCTGATACGTCTTGCCGCTTCTCACGCAGCACCATCGGCATCTCGCCGTGCTCGCCGCCTCACACGGCATCCTGGCATCTCACCTCCTTGGCGCGCTCACCTGAAGCCTTCGTCGGACGAACACCACACTAGACTAGACTACATGCAAAACTCAAACATGCTAATACAAATATCAAGATTAGCTCTAACAATATTGTCCATTATCATCTCTACAAAAAGCAGCAGCTGCTACTGCTGCTGCTGCTGTAGCTCCATCTCGTGAGAACACACCATCCACATTGATTTTTGAGAACCCTTTTTGTGGCGCCAACCATCTTTGGGCATTACTAGTACCCAACGTGGGCAGTGGACTCTTGTTTCACGACTTGTGAAGTGTCCAGTTCTTGAATTTATGAATCAACAAAATGATGGATCTGTTCCAGTCTCTGAAAAATGCTCTCGTGAATGGCCTTCCGACGTGCTGACCAAACAGCCCAAAGTGTGATTATCATCCTGGTAAACCCCGCATGTGGTAGTGTATCATGCATGAAGAAGAGCCAATATCTTGCGTTTGGTTCCGTGCATCTGATCATATGCTCGGCGAGGCTTGAATCAGAGAGAGCCCAGGTGCAGCGTGACATACACTAGTAGAAAAAGGGTCTAATGTGCAGCTCATTAGTCCTGGTTTGAAATTAAGCCGGCACTAATGTGACCATTAGTGCCGGTTCCAACGGCTAGGCGAGCCGCTCTCAGTAGTACCGGTTCGTGGCAAACCTTTAGCACCGGTTTGTGCCACGAACCGGTACTAAAGAGAGTGGCGGCAGGATGTTGTCAGACTGGGGGCCCTCCAGCACCTTTAGTACCGGTTCGTGCTACGAACTGGTACTACATGTTATCCTACATATAAACCCTTCGTCCAGCTTGCTCTGTTCTTCCCCCTTTCCCCTCTCCTCTCTGTTCTTCCCCTCTTTCCCTCGAACTCATCACACATTTTGCCGAAATTTCGTCAAGATTTGAAGGCCCCCATCCATTCAAGTGATCACAAAGGTTATCAACTTTGTCCTTTCATCTCTCATTGCTAGATTAGCTCTTGCAATGCTTTATGTAGTGATTAATTTGTGGGTTTTAGTAATTTGGGGGAATTATATGTGGTAGTTTATTTGATTTATATGTAATTTGAGCTTAAAATAACTCTTAGTTTGCATATGTAGGTGTGGTTTACTTAGTGCCTTCCCGTCTCCGTCGTAACCACCGTCGATCGTCCGCACCGACCCGTCGCCGGTACCACCTTATGGTGAGCCTCTTGTTCTTATCTTTTTTATATAAAAAAATCATGTTTGTGTGATTTAGATATATAGTTACTTGTATAATTATCTTACCCGTACGTTGTTTGTTATATATAGTGCCATGGTTTTGATATCCATCCCCATCGGCCCTCGTCCGTGTTATGATTCGGATGTGGTATATTCTCCTCTAAAACTATTGTCGTTTATGACAAATTATGCCCATCAAGTTGACATAGATATTTTTATCTAGGAGGTATGTGAACCGGAAATTCCAACCCACCCTATTGTCGAGAGGTTAAATTTAGTTGAAAAAGAAGAGTATTTGAAAGAAAAATCGAAAAGAATTGAGGGGGAGAAGATGGAATTGGAGTTGCATATTTTTGATATCGTCGATGATCACAAGATCAAGATGGAGAAAATACGGTTGAAGATTATAAAGATTAGAAATTATGCTATTGATAGTGAGGCTTGGTATCATTATGCTGTTGGCTCAATTGTTACCTTAGTTGTGATCTTGATTGCATTTGTTGTTGCATTTAAATGCTTTAGCTAGAGAGCTATTTGTATGTTGCATTTAAGTGTTGTATGAACTTTATGTATGAACTTGTATTAATTTGGTCTATTCGGTGGTGTGTAATGAAGATGAGCCGGCAATGGATGTACGATGACCGCTGCTCTCCCCAGTTGGTTGATGGCGTGCATACTTTTCTGATTGCGGCTCAGGCAAACAAGCGGGCGGATGGTTTTATGCCTTTTTCATGTGCTGGCTATAAGAATGATCACAATTACTGTGACGCCCCCGATTCAATCGTACACTAGTCATACACATAAATGTTTACGATCAAGATCAGGGACTCACGGGAAGATATCACAATACAACTCTAGACACAAATAAAAATAATACAAGCTTTATATTACAAGCCAGGGGCCTCGAGGGCTCGAATACATAAGCTCGAATACGAATGAGTCAGCGGAAGCAATAATATCTGAGTACAAACATGAGTTAAACAAGTCTGCCTTAAAAAGGCTAGCATAAAAGCAACATCGATCGAAAAGGCAAGGCCTCCTGCCTGGGAGCCTCCTAACTACTCCTGGTTGTCGGCATCCGTCACGTGGTAGTAGGCACCCTCGGGGTAGTAGAAGTCGTCGGCGGTGTCGTCTGGCTCCTGGACTCCACCATCTGGTTTCCGCATCCGCGAAGAATGGAAAGAGGTGGAAAAGGGGGAGGAAAGCTACCGTGAGTACTTATCCAAAGTACTCGCAAGCAAGGATCTACACTACATATGCATCAGTAGCAATGAAAAGGGTTGTATCTGTGGACTGAACTGCAGAATGCTAGAAGAGAAGGGTAAAAACCTAGCCTATCAAAGAGTAGCATCTTCAAGCAGCTCCAAGTATCATGCAGCATCAGAAGAGATAAGAGTAGCATAAAGTAAAGTTGTAGTAGTGTTATCAATCTCGGCCATAGATCCTTTCACGACTCCCTGCGAGAAAGCAATCCCAGAGCCATAATATCCATTTCTCATCACAAGTATCCAGTTCTAGTTGTATCATCAGGATGGGCTTAACTAATATATATATACCTGGCCGGACTCGGTTCGGTCACCGGAGCAGTCAGCACGGCCATCATGAACATAGCCCTCTTCTTGTACCGGCATTAATGGGCCGGAGCCATCATGAACATAGCCCTCTTCTTCACCCAGTCCTTCCTCACCAACGACGTCGGTGAAAAATGACGCAACGACATCAGTTCCTTCTGCGATCATCTCCCCCAACATCGCTTCTGTTGCTTCGTCTCGGTAATGCTCCATAGTTTCTGCAAATATTTACAACATGTCAATTATTATTCAAACATGGTACAGATGGATATATATATACATACATATATATATATATATATATATATACAACACATATATATATATATATATATATATATATATATATATATATTAGTGGCAAACGTAGAACTAGCTAGCTAATCACAATAAGGAATCATGTTAGTGGCCTCGACGCTGCTTCTCTAGGGGTTGGGGTCGCCTCGACACAACGCTTCAACGGTTTGGGGTGGCCTCAACGACAACGCTCTTTAACTTGGTAAATTTGGGTGGCCTCGAGAGTTTTGGTCGAGCGAGAGGGGCCGAGGGGGGTGCTGCCGTTGTATAGGTTATCACGGTCGAGAGGGGGTATATATATCGACCGCCTCTCATGTCGAAGTTATCTCGAGGGGGCGACGACGGCGAAGGCGAGCAGCCTGACGGCGACAGACCCGATAAAACATAAGAAAACGAAGAAGAAATAAAAAAGGAGAAGTGGAAAGGAATAGAGGAGAAGATCGAAGAAAAAAAAGAAAAAAAGAGGAGAAGAAGAAAGGAATAGAGGAGAAGAAGAAAACATAGGATTCTATTTTTTCTTCGTCTCCTCTATTCCTTTCTTCTTCTCCTCTTCCTTTTCTTCTTTTTTGTTCTTCTTATTTATTTCTCCTCTATTACTTTCTTTCTTCTTCTCCTCTTCTTTTTCTTCTTCTCCCTCGAGAAAGGAAAATAATTAAGGAAAAGGAAGAAAAGAGGGAGAAGGAAGAAGGAAGAAGAAGAAAAAAAAGAAAAAAAAGAGAAGAAGAAAGGAATAGAGGACAAGAAGAAAAAATAGAATTTTTTTTTCTATTTTTTCTTCTTCTCCTCTATTCCTTTCTTCTTCTCCTCTTCTTTTTCTTCTTTTTTCTTCTTCTTATTTATTTCTCCTCTTCTTTTCCTCTCCTCTTCTTCTTTCTTTTCTCTTCTTATTTTTCTTCTTTCCTATCCTTCTTTTTCTAAAATTGTAACTTTTGCATATATAAAACTTTTCTAAAATTGTAACTTTCTATATATGAACAAAAACTTTCTATGAACAAAAAAACATTTTTAACATATATATACACATACATTGAACAAAAACATACATCACATACACATACATAACATTCTAGCCACATACATCACATACACATATACATTATAGCCACATACACATATACATCACATATGAACAAAAAAATAAACTAAAAAAATAAAAAACATATAGCAACATATGAACAAAAACATATAGCTACATACATAGACATACATTATATATATATGAAAAAAAATTAAACTAATAAAAAAACAGAGCCGGGCAGTGGCGGCAGCGGTGGCGCCAGCGGGGCAGGGCAGGGGTGCAGAGCAGGGCAGGGGTGCGAGAACGAGGCAGGTGCTCACAGGGGGGTGGCGGGGCACGGCGGGCAGCGTCGGGGCGCGGGGAACGGCGCCGGCGTCGGGGCAGATGGCGTCGAGGGCGGCGGGGACGGCAAAGTTGAGCAGCCTGACGGCGTTGGAGGCGGCGACGACGGTGAGGTGGACCAGCCTGACGGCGTTGGAGGCGGCGGCGACGACGAGGTGGAGCAGCCTGACGGCTCGGCGGCGACGGCGACGAGGCAGATCGAGCAGCGGCATCGGGCGGAGAAGAAAGGGATGGATTTTGGAGAAACTGCTAAGTGCTAGTTATATATGAAGAGAATTGGTCCCGGTTCATGAAACCAACCGGGACCAATGCCCCTTTAGTCCCGGTTGGTGCCACCAACCAGGACCAAAGGCCTCTTTTCAGCAGCCCAAAGGGCGAGAAGCGGCGGCCTTTGGTCCCGGTTGGTGCCACCAACCGGGACTAAAGGGTGGGCGTTGGTACCGGTTGGTTCCACGAACCGGTACCAATGCCCCCTGGTACCGGTTGGTTCCACGAACCGGTACCAATGCCCCCCTTTAGTCCCGGTTGGTGGCACCAACCGGGACCAAAGGTCGTGTGCTGGCGCGGTGCGGCACGAAAGTTTAGTCCCACCTTGCTAGCTGAGAGGGGCTCGCAGTGGTTTATAAGCCCCACTGCCGCACCCCTCTCGAGCTCCTCTCCACTGCAGGCTTACGGGCCTACTTACTACTGCTTTGCCCGATGGGCCTACTGGGCCTCCTGTGGGCCTGAATCCTGGCCCATGGTGGGTTTGTAGTCGTATTCAGGCCGTCGGGGCCCAGTAGGAGGCACTTTTTTTCTTTACTTATTGTTGCTATTTTTATTTTTTTTCCAAGTTTTTTTGTTTTGTTTTCTGCATTATTTATTTTCTTTTGTTTTTTTGCTTTATTTTTTATTTCATTTTGCTTTTAGTTTTAGAAAAATTATAAACTTTCTGTTAGTGCCATTAGTTCTCAAATTTGAAAACACTTTTTTGTTTTTTTGTTTTGTTTCTTGCTTTATTTATTTTATTTTGTTTCTACTTACAACGAAATACTATTTTATTTATTTTATTTTATTTATTTTATTTTATTTCGTAACAGTCGAAGATGGTCCCCTGGACAACAAGTACAGCTCATCACAAACAGTGTTGTCACCTCTGAGACGTGCTTCCAACCAACTGCTGAAAGTCCTGCTGTGTTCACATGTAATCCAGTCGTCGCACTGCTCCGGGTGTTTGGAGCGCAGACTGTTCTTGTGTTCATCGACATACGGGGTCACCAAGGTAGAGTTCTGTAGAACTGTGTAGCGTGCTTGAGACCAAGAATATCCGTCCATGCATATTATTGAGTCCCTTTCAAGCGTGCCTTTTCCAGTCAGTCTCCCCTCATACCGCGATTGAGTGAGACCTATCTTCTTAAGGCCAGGAATGAAGTCAACACAAAACCCGATGACATCCTCTGTTTGATGGCCCATGGAGATGCTTCCTTCTGGCCTAGCACGGTTACGGACATATTTCTTTAGGACTCCCATGAACCTCTCAAAGAGGTACATATTGTGTAGAAATACGGGGCCCAGAATGACAATCTCGTCAACTAGATGAACTAGGACGTGCGTCATGATATTGAAGAAGGATGGTGGGAACACCAGCTCGAAACTGACAAGACATTGCACCACATCACTCCTTAGCCTTGGTATGATTTCTGGATCGATCACCTTCTGAGAGATTGCAGTGAGGAATGCACATAGCTTCACAATGGCTAATCGGACGTTTTTCGGTAGAAGCCCCCTCAATGCAACCGGAAGCAGTTGCGTCATAATCACGTGGCAGTCATGAGACTTTAGGTTCTGAAACTTTTTCTTTGACATATTTATTATTCCTTTTATATTCGACGAGAAGCCAGTCGGGACCTTCATACTAAGCAGGCATTCAAAGAAGATTTCCTTCTCTTCTTTGGTAAGAGCATAGCTGGCAGGACCTTCATACTGCTTTGGAGGCATGCCGTCTTTTTCGTGCGAACGTTGCAGGTCCTCCCATGCCTCAGCTGTATCTTTTGTCTTCCCATACACGCCCAAGAAGCCTAGCAGGTTCACGCAAAGGTTCTTCGTCACGTGCATCACGTCGATCGAAGAGCGGACCTTTAGGTCTTTCCAGTAGGGTAGGTCCCAAAATATAGATTTCTTCTTCCACATGGGTGCGTGTCCCCAGCGTCACTCGGAACAGCTAGTCCATCGGGACCCTTTCCAAAGATTACGTGTAAATCATTGACCATAGCAAGTACGTGATCACCGGTGCGCCGATATCACGCTTTTGGCGAGCACGAGCATGCCCGGCCTCTGTATCAGCCCACGCTGCCAAGCCGGCAGGAAGTTCTTCACCTGGTCGAGCATAGGTTGCCAGTGCGCTTTTGACAACTTGTGGATTCCGAGCTGGAGCCCCAGGTATTTGCATGGGAACGCGCCCATATGATAGTTGAAGAGCTGTTGCACTCTTTCGGCATCTCCTGGCAGTCCATGGATGATTATGGTCGAGGTTTTGAGATAGTTGACTATCAGTCCCGAGGCGTGCCCGAAGGCATGAAGTATCTCTCTGACGCACACCAAATTTTGCTCCGTCGGCCGCACAAAGAGCGCCACGTCGTCAATGTATAGTGACAACCTCTGTTTCGCCAACATGTCGTTGAATGATGAAAGGGCACCCTCGCTAGTAGCTCGGAAATCAGGACAGATAGGACCTCCATGGCAATCACAAAGAGGAGCGGCGAGCTAGGATCTCCTTGCCTCAGACCCCGGGCGTGGTTAAATCTCTTCCCTTGGTTCCCGTTGACTATGACTCGAGTGGAAGCGGATTGGAGCAAGATCGCCACACAACGCAGGAAGTTAGAGCCGAAACCCTTGGCTCTGAGCACTTCAAAGAGGAACGGCCACGAAATGGTGTCGAACTCACACGAGATGTCCAGTTTGAGGAAAACTCCAGGAGCCCTTCTGGCATGAATTTTTCTAGCTACCTGTCCGACCAAGAGGAAGTTCTCATGCAATCTCCTTCCCTGGATAAATGCCGATTGATTAGCACCGACTAACTCCGGCATTCTCCTTCTGACATGATTAGCCATGATCTTGGAGAAGAGCTTTCCATAGCTGTGAGGTAAACTTATGGGCCGGTAATCGCCTACTACCTCCGCATCACATCTCTTAGGGATGAGAACCATCAATGCCCTATTAAGCTTAGCGAAACCTCTTCCGTTGCACACATAAAGCTTGAGGATGGCAGCCATAATGTCGTGCTTAATGGTTGGCCATGCCCGTTGATAGAATGCGCCAATAAATCCATCGGGCCCTGGTGCACGGTCTGGAGGCATCTCCTTAATGACTTGCCACACTTCTTCCTCAGTAAAAATCACGTCAAGTTTGCTCAAATCCACTTGTTGTATCCCCAGGAACTCCAGATCAAGGATGAAGTCCCTCGCCTGGTCGGTGCCGAGCAGGCTCCCATCAGCCGAAGAGAACGCAGCTTCGATCTGAGCCTGATCGGTGATCACATCATTTCCCACTCTAACACGCGGGATGAAATTTTTCGTCCTCCTGCCATTTGCAAAAGCTTGGAACAACTTTGTGTTCGCGCCTCCCTCTCGAATCCACCTCATCCTCGATCGTTGACGCTCAATTGTCCGCTGGAGCGAGGCCATTCCTAGGAGTGCCAACTTGAGAGTGCGCCGTAGTCAAATTTCCTGATCCGTGAGGATGCGGTCCTCCTGTGCCATGTCGAACCTACAGATTACGTATGTGACCACTGCCATAAGCAGCTTTATATTCCCCGTGGTTTTCTGGCCGCAAGCTTGCAGCCCCTGAGCCGCGTTCCTGAGCAGCGCATCCAATCTTTGGAAGGGGTCAGTAATGGCATCGCTACAGACCCACGCATCGCGAACTGCATCGTCAAAGCCTTGCAGCTTCGTCCAGTATAACTCAAATCTGAATCTCTTCTTGGGGTGGAAAACAGGTCTGGAACTAAGGACTAGAGGAGCATGATCAGAAACACCGGAGGACAGGGCCTGCAGTATACTGTCGGGGAAGTCCAACTCCCAATCTACTGAGACAAGAATGCGATCAATCTTAGTCAATGTAGGCGTGTCCCTCTCGCTCGCCCACGTGAACCTACGCCCATGCATATAAACCTCTTTCAGCTCATTGCTATCGACGAAGCTCCGGAACCTAGCCATCATGGTCCTGTTGAGATTTGTGTTACTCTGCTCCGACGCCCGCAAAATCATGTTGAAGTCTCCAAGCACCATCCATGGGCCGGGGCAGAGTGCGCGCCTTGCTTGAAGCTCCTCAAGAAAGGCGGTTTTAAGCAAATTGCCTTGAGGGCCATAAACCACTCCACCAAACAGAACCATTTTTAGCGTGCACTTGACCCGTGATGAAGTCAGAGTTTAAGCTGAAATGGTCAATCTCGATCGCTGAAGAGTCCAAAGCAACGAGGATACCTCCTCTAGTCTCCACCGCGGGTTACCAATGAAAACGTCAAGCCCGACCGGGTCATACTTCCGGTCGGTTCATACCGCAGGGTATATCCCCGACAATCCCCCTCCAGTGCTCCTCCTCTTCTGCACTCCATCAATTGTCCATTTATGTTTTCCTCCTTCAGTTTGTTTTGTTTCTTCACTAGGATTCTACTCCTCACACTTGCTAGACAGGAAGGTTGTTAGAGGTATTGGAGAGGAAGGCATTCATATCATATAATCCATATCATTAATAACACCTTTTGTACTTCTTGTCATGTGTTAGTTCTTCCTCCCTTATTTGTGAAAGATGGTACAAAGGAAGGCATAAATGATTATGACGACCAAGGGCTCCACTTAATAAAATTAAAGATCAGTCATATAAGATATTGTGAAATGTATTCGAGGGTTATCTCTAAAAATCTATCATGTCCATTAAGAGAGCACGCTAAACGCCAATGAATTGAATTGGCTTGATACAGCATATACAACAAATAAAAGCTCCTCAAATATAGAAAGGACAAACTCACCCGCAAAATAAAAGAGAGGTGAAACTGACGTTGAAAATTTATAAATTTTTATTCAAAGAAAATGTATATTTATAATATATCACTCTTTATCTTTCGTACTTGGAATATGAACAACAAACTAAGAGTAGGAAACACAATGATAAGCCTTTTTCAATCAGTGAATAAATAAGGCGAAAATGAGGAAGCAGGCAGTAAACGTGAGGCGCGCGAGGGAAGCACAAACAAGTAACCCCCTCCGTTTCTGAGCGAGAGAGCTTCCTCTTCCTCCTCCGGGTCCTCCTCCTCCGGGTCCTCCTCCTCCTCTTCTGCGCTCCTTCGGTTGTCCGTTTCCGTCTTCCTCCATCAGTTTCTTCCCTTTCTATCTCTAGGCAGGTTGCTTGTTAGGGAGATGCTCTGCTGCTTTGGCACTCACACACACCCTGCTCAACCTGCTCCGCTTTCGCGTGACCAATCTGTAGTGATGGCCAGCAACAGCGCCAACAACTTGCCCGCGGCCGGCGAGGGGGCAGCCGACCGTGCCTTGGGCTCCCAGGAACGCCGCCTACGCCGCCGCCGCCGCCGCTCCGCCCAGGTAGCCGAACAAAGGGAGGGTCCCGGCGCGGTACTGGCCGCCCGGTTGCGCGGGGCGTACGGGGCGGCTGGGATGTTGGGGAGCTACCGGAAGATCATGGAGGACAAGGTATCGCTGCGCCCGTCCTTCTTTACTTGGGTTGACGGCTCGCGCATGCACTTCTTCGCCGTCTTTGACGGCCACGGTGGCCCCGAGGTAACCTAACCGCAGATCCCCTATCTTACTCGTGCCAACTCCACCTCGACTCGACGGGTTTGAGCGTTGTGGTGCAGGTGTCTGCGCTGTGCAGGGACCATATGCACGCAATCCTAGCGGACGAGCTGGCCCGCGCGGCCGCAGCCTACCGAAAGGAGAACCAGCAGGACGAAGAGGCGGAGCATCGCGCCTGGAAGGCCGCGCTGGCACGAAGCTTCATGCGGACGGACGAGCTGGGGGCGTCGGGGGTGCCCCGGGGCACCATAGGTGGGTCCACGGCCGTGGTGGCGCTCTTGGTCCTGGGCCGCATCATCGTGGCCAACTGCGGCGACTCCCGCGCCGTGCTCTGCCGCGCCGGCCGTGCTGTCCCGCTCTCCCAGGACCACAGGGTGAGATTAAATGTGTCAAGTGTATGTAGGAGTATTTCTCTGCTTTGGTCGGCCGGACAAATTTTAGCTTCATACGTGGATGCAGCTGGACCGACCGGAGGAGATGGCGCGTGTCACGGCGGCGGGCGGCGTGGTGTTCAACTACGGCGGGGTGCTGCGCGTGCAGGGGATCCTTGCCAAGACGCGCGCGCTAGGTACATTCTCACACGATTGCCCTTCCCATCCATACAACCGGCTGGCATGCATGTTGTGTTACTACTTACTACTTACTAGCAAACAAATCACCTTCCTGAATTTGTTTGCTACTGGTCAGTGTCTCTGTTGATTGTCATTAGCCTATATGTTGCCTTTTGCCATTACTTCGACCAAAGCTGCTGGCGTGTTGTTTTGTTTTTAAGCACCACGTTTTGTTGTTCTCATTAGCATTGCCATTATATCGAAGAGAGAGGGCAATTTTTCTTTCAGAAATGATATGTAGCGAACGTCAGATTTCTGGCTCCTCCCAGAGAACGACTATAGGGTCATCAGATCCAGGGCACCAATCTTGATGCACGCTAAGTAGCCACGTCAGAAAAAACCGTTCGCTCTTGAGTTGTCTATCTGGGAACGCTCGTAGATGAAATGGACGTGCCCAGCTGATGTCCACTCATCTCTATTCCTCATCCATTCACAACCATGGGGAAGAGCTTCGGCCGGAGGAGGGCGCGACCACGATACTCCTCACCGGCGACCCAGTCTGGGCTGCTCTCGTGAATAGGTGGTAGGCGTGATCCCCTCCAGCTTCAGGCTCGGGCCCGTCTTCATCATCCCCATAGGTCAGGCCACTGCTCATCGTGTTTGGTTGCATGAATTTCTCATTGGCATCACTCCTGAAACACCAGTGTGCAATTAGTTCGTGTCAAAGAGATCTTGTAGTATAGTGTTGTGTGCCCTTTGATGTGCTAGAGGGATGCAGCTATATTGATGTTATTCTTCATATACTGTTTGTTAGCTACAGTAATTTGATCATGTGTATGTGTTGTGGAAGATGATTCCCCTAGGATTGTTGTATTGTTTGCACACGTGTGATAAATGTTGCCATGGCAAGTTATAGATAAATCTGCCCCTTAAGAAATTTTGCAAATTTACTACATCACGACAAAAAATAGAGAAATTTGTAAAAGTGAAATGGAAAATTTATGAACTATAACATGGAAAATTTAGAAGAGAAAAAATTAGGACTAATCATATGGAAATTAAGAAAAAGTTTATCTCCTACATCATGGCAAAAATTACAGGTTGCAATAGTTACAAGGGAAAATTATCAAAAAGAATTTTATAGGACAAGGTATTTTTTATGTAAAAATTATTGAACTAATTGCATGGCAATTTTAGGGGAGAATTGTGATCTCTAGAACATGATAAATTTTTAAACAACTTTGAAAACATTCAGTGTTACAACATCATGGCAAAAAAAATTAATATGAATATTATGGGGGCATACTTTTTTTATTGAAGACGTGGCAAAAATACTAAATTGGCCAACTTTTTTCAAAGTCCAAATCTCATAGTTTTACCATGTGCCAAATGCATTTGCTACATATGCCATCTTTGTTAAAGATCAAATCTCCTAAATTTGCCATCTGCCAACTTATAAATTTCGAAAACATGTTGTGTTTTTACAATCCCTAACTTTTGCCATGTGCCCATCGAAATTTCCTAAAATTGCCATCTTTTTATGGAAAGAAATCCCTAGCTTTGACATGCACCCTTTTACAATTTGCCAAAAGTAGCCCTGTGTTTTCTTAGAGAACAAAATTCCTAAAATTGTCATGTGAAATTTTATTATAGGTAGCATGGCATTTTTAGTATTGAGACCATTGAAAATTTATCAATTGTACCTAGGTAATTTTATTTTAGGTAGCATGGCCATTTTTATTATTCGTACCACGACATTTTTTTAGTTAGAAAATGGCAAATTAATTAATTAGAGTATAGTAGTTTATTCAAGATAGCATCATAATTTTATTATTCTAGAACAATGCCAATTTTATTCGTTATACCATGGAAAGTTGGATAATTTCACCATACTAGTTTTATTTTAGGTAGCACGGAATTTTTATGGTATTTTGGAAAAGTTTCTACTTTGTCACATGGGTGTTTTAGAAAAAAAAATCCATTTCCTAACCAAGATTACATTTTTATGTATGGCAAACTTATTTTTTGGACCATGCAATGTTTTGTTTTACCCATCATGGCAATTTTAATTTCACACTGCACGACATATTTATTTTGAACATAACCATTTGAAATTCCTATTTTTAAATTATTTTGGACCATGGGAAGAAATTTCACACCATGGCAATTTTATTCAGCAAAGCATGGTAAAAACATTGAATGGCATAGAAAAATATTATCGAACATAAAATGGCAAACTTGTTTTGAACATTCCTTGTCAAAAAATATATATGATGAAACCATGACAATATATGTTAGTTTTTCACATTTTTCCTTGGCAAAATCTTGTTTGCCATTATAATTTTTATGACATAGATTTTTTTGGTTAAATCAAGGTATGTGATGACAACAAACAATTTTCAAAATTTAACATGCTTTTCTGAGAAACAATTTCTCCTTTTAATTTGCTAGGTGACCAGTACATTTTCTAATTTTCCATGATTTATTAGTGGATGCTATTCTATAGAGTACAGGATGATTTTTTTAATATATCTTAGAGCATGGCAAATGTAACTTTATGATTTACTATGCCTTTTATGTATTAGGATTTTTGTACTTTTTGTTTATGGCAAACTTTTCCGAAAAATGAGTCAATTGGGCCTATCTTTTTTTCGTGCATTCTCCATGGGCCAACCGGCAGAGACCTCCTTATTAGCGAACTATCAGGAGAAAGGGTTTCGTTCACTGCAGGTGTCATGCCCTAGCGAACACATCGTTAGCTGGAGGCAACCCCAGATGACGATCACCACCTATCGGACTCCTTTTCCATTTTCCATGGGCGTGTTGCCTTATTTGTAAATTTAAATAAAAGGCTACTCTATACAATACTATCATTTGTCACATGATTATTTTTTTAAGTCTTGTTTGCTTCATGCCCACATGTTTTTTTGTTCAAAAATATAGACTCCGATATTTAGATAAGAAAAAGGCGTTTTATAGGACGGAGGTTGCAAGACAGAAAAACACCAACGATGTTGTTGATGAGAACTCCACCAAGGGAAGAGCGTCGTTGCAACAAAGAAGTATCTGCGCCACCACGAGGACTCCACCAAGGGAATCCTTCCTGAGTATTTTTAAGCCACTTGAGCCACACAATAATGTTAGCAGAGTACAAGGAAGTGAATGTACAAGGAAAAAATAGCCTTCTTACATAAAGACAAAAATAACATCCAGACAAATGTAATCAAAAAGGAAGATTTAGTTTTTGCGTCCATGTGTGACCTTCTAATGGAAAAAGCAAACTAAAACATTGCCTTGCATTTAAGTACCAAGAAAAGAATGTAGAAGGCGGGGTTTATCCTACTTTTTAAAGAAACAATTGAAACATAGTAGGCTCAATCATAAAAATAAAATTATAGAATGCCCGATTATGTTAAATACATACACTAATAGTGTACCAAGATGTATCAATGGGCACAATTCTGCTCTAATTTTTGGAGCATGCTTCCATAGCACCAACAGATACAGATGGGGCCACTCATGATAATATGTAGTGAATTCGTGTATTTATTGTAGTTGCATCCTATTATCTGATCAAATATTGCATTGAGCTATCTTTTCACAGTCTTGCCTTCAACAACCATACTTGGTAAACCGTGAATTCAAACCCATTAATAGTCTTACCTTTAGCAAGGATGTTATTATGTGTTGTTGCATTAACATTGATGTCAAATTGATAGTTCAGATTCCCTTTATTTGAACATTGTTGTTTTCTGATAAAATCTTTCATAAGTGGGTACTTACTTGGTCTTGATGGATATATGAGAGTTGATTTCCTAATTAATCCCAAAATAAAATAACATAAATACCAATTTTACTTTTTTGGAAAGGTTATTCATTTCTATAACAAGTTGATTTTTCTTTAGTATATGTTTGTACTGATGCTTAAGGTATTACATCTCATTAAACAATGAACTATACTCATAGGGCACATGCTCCTCAAGCCTGAAGTGATATGTGAGCCAGAAATTACCATAACTGCGAGGTCGGAGGATGATGATTTCATGATCCTTGCAAGCGATGGATTGTGGGATGTGATGTCAAACACGGTGGCCTGCAGAGAAACCTTGAAATGCTTAGAAGATAAGAGCACCAATGCTGGCACAATGGTAGGCCGCGAAGAAGAGGTTCGGTGTATATGCGCTACGTTCCACCTCACGGATCTCGCCTTCCGTATGCATAGCCGAGATGACATATGTGTGGTTGTGATTGATCTAAAGATCAGGGGTTAGCTACAAAGATCAGATCACCATCTCTACAAGTTACAAATTTGACCTGATAGGAATTCAGCTCTATGCAATCATGGCAAAGCAAAGCTCTGTTGATTGGGATCTTAGCTCTCTAGCTAGTTGGTTGGTTTTATTCAATAAAAAGAGTCTGCAGAATAACTGGTAATATGGATGGATAAAGAATTTCCATGGATAGAAAATAGTGTGGTTGTGTGGAATAAAAAGATATTTGTAAATCAATGCAAGGATGATTGGATAAGAAGTTGAATTTTATGTTTCCTGCATACTGTCCCTGTTATTTTTCTTAAGCTAGCATTGTGATTTGCACTCTGAATTGTTATTAGGGCAAGGCAAGTATTGGGTGCCATTGCTCCCACAAATTTAGTGTTTGCATCTTTTGAG
Organism: Triticum aestivum; assembly: GCF_018294505.1. Lineage (NCBI taxonomy): Eukaryota > Viridiplantae > Streptophyta > Magnoliopsida > Poales > Poaceae > Triticum > Triticum aestivum. The sequence goes on from NC_057803.1 coordinate 709,199,976, forward strand.
ACTTGAGGGGTGCACGGTAGGATGATGCGAAGCTAGTCCTCGTCCTCGTCCTCGGAGACAAGGTCAATCACCTCTCGACATCCGCTGGAGGGGCCTACCTCACCATCGGTGCGGGTTGCCAGCTGCACCTCATCCCCATCGTCGTACATAAAGTAGCCCTGCCCATTGAGCTTGTCAAAAAGCTGGTTGACCTCCGCGGTTATTCTAGCATCCATGTCAGTGTCCTCGTTCCTCCTCTGGTCCTTCTCCTTATTGGCCCAAAAATCACGCTCCGCTACAACAAGGTGTGGATTGGCCTCAACATACCTAGCCATGTACTCCTTATTCATCTTGGCCAGGCGGCGTGCCTTCACCTCCTTACGAGAATAAATCCGTTAAGGAGGGGCAAGGACACATGTTTGGCATCTCGGGGAAGTCTAGGTCAGTCAGTTTCCACCCATACATGGAAGTCACCGCATCATACGCATGAACGGTGAGCTCGGGGGTATCAAACGTGCCAAGGAACAGCCAATCACCATCACAGGTGATCCCCCGAAGTCGAATACCACAAAGCCCGGTCGCAGGAGGGCGGCAAGGGGCCATCCTCCTGCACGAGTGTCATGCGAGAACGGTCTCTGTATCAAACTTAATTTTGCAAAGTTGAAAACTAAATGAAGAATACACAACAACTCTTCATGTGGGTTAACTTTCAGTCAGTTGATGCTCCCTTCAACAACTCTCACCTCTCAAGTGGTGGTAGATATGTATGGTGGGGCACTCCTTGCCTGTTTATTTTGACTGTCGGTAAGGGTCGTTACTCCCATCCCTTCTTGCGTTACCAAGGTCTCACAGAAAAGAGATGAGAAGCAAGGACCACCTACGACAATAGCAGGTATCTTTCCTCTCATAACATCTCTCATCTCTCAATGTTATTTCGACCGTCAGTGATGGTCGGTCCTTTCATTCTCCGCTACTTTACCGAGGTCTCAGAGGAGGAGGACGAGAAGGAAAGACCACCTACGAACATCCGGTATCCTTTCTCCAAGAGCATCTCATCTCTCACTCTCATCTCTTTCAAAAGGAAGCATCATTGGAATGAAATTCAACACACTACATAGCTAATAGCGATGCATACCCAAAACAAGTACAAGTTAGACGCATTTACTAAGTACAACCATTTAAACTACATAATCTAGAAAGTTACCTAAGGCAATATCTATGAGCATAAGAGAGCAAGCAAATTGCAACGTGTCGATAGACCTTATCCTGCTACCCGATTCAGACCATGTGTAATCAACATACTAAAAACAGCAACAACACAACATCAACAAAGCAACACAGTTCAGTTTTAGAAGTATGCAAAAGATGCACGGATATCGTAATAGTAAAAACTCTTACTAGGGCATCTCCACGGAAGTTATCGTGGTTCAACATGTGCACTAGTGGCACGTATTGACCATAATGTGGAGGAGTTCGATAATAGGCATTGTAATTCTCAATTTCAGTACAATATGCGACAAGATGATTTTTCTCCTGATAAGTTAACTCAGAGCCATCGGTGTAGTAGGTTCTGTCTACCATCTTCCACACATTCTTTGAAGAATGAAAATAAGCTATCAATGAAAATAAGCTGTCAACTATTTTGATATAAACAATATAAATTAAATAACTATGTTTGAGCTCACATAGCGGTAGAATTGGAAGCATATCAACATTACCCAAATGTCCAAATTGTCTTGGTTGATGCCAGGATCACCAAGATCCATGGTGACAAACATACTGTAGGTGTCAAAACCGGCGGATCTCGGGTAGGGGGTCCCGAACTGTGCGTCTAAGGCTAATGGTAACAGGAGGCGGGGGACACGATGTTTACCCAGGTTCGGGCCCTCTCGATGGAGGTAATACCCTACTTCCTACTTGATTGATCTTGATGATATGAGTATTACAAGAGTTGATCTACCATGAGATCGTAGAGGCTAAACCCTAGAAGCTAGCCTATGACATGATTGTTGTTCTGATCTATCGACTAGCCTGGCCTCGGTTTATATAATGCACCAGAGGCCTAGGATAACAAGAGTCCTAGCCAAATACGCCGGTGGGGAGGAGTCCTTGTCTTGATCACCAAGTCTTGTGGAATCTTCCTTGTATGCGGCAGCTGTCCGAACTGGCCCATGAGTATATGGCCACAGGGAGACGACGTGGTGAGGACCCCCTAGTCCAAGACATCGTCACATACCCTCTTGAAAATCATACATCTTGCAAAGTGCTTCCCAACCCGGGCAACCAAAATTGTATAGATTTACCTCAAAATCCATACCATGATGGGTCCTTAGGTTAATTTTCTTTGTTTCATTCCTCTCATGATCTTCAAAACCCATCCTCTCAAGACATAGCGTCTTACATGGCATGGGATAAGCTAGTCGAATTGTGAAATACGAAAATTACACGTTGAAGTAGTAGAAGTCGAGCTTAATTACAAAAAAAAACATTGCGTCGTAGCTTACCGTATCACAATCGAAGGCGTCCTCGAGCTTAAAGCTGAAGCGCCGACCTTCGTCCAGGTGAGGCATGTCGTAGAAACCCCGGTTGTCGCTGCACCAGGAGCATTCCCCGGGACCTTCTTCGTCCGACGACATTTCCTATGTTCATAATTCAAAGATTAAACTTGTACAATTAAATATATGTACTACAAAAACTAAATTAGATCATTATTATTCATCACGGGTTGACTATCGGTCTGTCAAGTCTTTTCTTGAAAGCTCTCAGCTCATGTGGTGTATATATTCGACCGTCGATGATGGTAGCTCCTCCTTTCGTTCCCGAGTGCATTACACCAAATGTCTAGCACACGCGAACGAAGGAGAAGCTACCTCCACGACAACATTCGGGATTCTTCGTCCTCTCATATATGGTGGAGACTCTCCCTCACTGATTCCTCTCTGACATTTGCGACCGTCAGTGATGGTCGTTACTCCTCCTTCCCCTAGTGCATAACAAAGGTCTAGCACCTGAAGAAGAAGGAGAAACGACCCCCATGACAACAGTCGGGATTCTTCGGCCTCGACAGAGTTAAAGTGAACCCAAAATATTGTTTAATTATCTTTCTAGAAAATCCAGGCCACTCGATATTTCCTACATATTGTAGCACAAGTCATGCCAAAATTCACGGAAAAATTCCGGCATGACCTTTGCTAAAACAGGACATATCGAGCGCCTGAAATTTACCGGAACGGAAATTAATCAACACTCCGGTAAAGCATTGGCCACTCGGAGGTGTAACCTGCAAACATGACCGGCCACTTGGGCAACCACATATCCTATTTAAGCAACACAAGATATACATGTTTTTATCTACATCATATCTTATAGGACTCATATTGACATGGAGATTTGGCTGGTCTCACCTCGAGGTCGGAGGGGGTCGTTGACGGGGACGACGGCGGGGATGATGGAGGGGCTCCTTCATTTCTGCAAAAACAAAAACCCTATAAGTTATCACTAATACATCCCGAATAGTATCATACATATAACATCACTAATACAATTAAAACCCTAGCGAACGATGGGTATCGACGACGAGGATGCTTAAACTAAAAAAATAACAACAAATGTGACATGTTCAACTAGTTCTATTAATTCAACTAGTTTTACTAAAGATAAACTTACTACAAATAAAAATAAACTAGTTCTTTCTAAAAATAAACTAGTTCAACTAGTTATATTAATTTTCTTACTAAAAATACATTATTTCTATTAATTCAACTAGTTCTTACTAAAAATAAACTAGTTCAACTAGTTTTATTAATTTACTTACTAATTATTTTAAACACTTACTAAAAACAGTAAAAAAAACTACATTATACAATAGTAAAAAGCTACAGTAAAAATGGTAAAAATAGATGGAGGGACGAGGGGAAGGGAGGAGGAAGGAGAGAGGAGGAGGGGGAGGAGGCCGGTGGGATCGGAGGAGGGAGGGGGCGGGGGAGGAGGGGGAGGGGGCGGCCGGAGGAGGAGGGAGGGGGCAGCCGGAGAAGGAGGAGGGAGGGGTGATGGGAGGAGGGCGGCTGGAGGAGGAGGGTGGAGGAGGGAGGGAAGGATGGAGGAGGGAGGAGGAGGGACGAAGGGAGTACCTCGGTGGAGGAGGAGCGTGGCGGCGGCGGACGACAGGTTCGGCGGGGGCGAGAGCGAGTGAGAGGGAGAGTGAGTGAGAGGGTCAACCGCTCCAGGATAAGGTAAGTAAGTAGTAGCGCGTTTCCGAGATACGCGCTACTACTATGGGACGTAGCAGTAGCGCTGGTTACGGATACGCGCTACTGCTAAATGGGGCTAGCCATCTGCACCTAGTACAAACATAGCAGCAGCGCGTTTTCCTAGCACATGCTACTGCTAAAATAGTAGCAGTAGCACTGTTTATTTAAACATGCTAATACTAAGTAGCAGTAGTGCCCTTTTTTGTCCAGCGCTACTGCTAAGATGATGTGTATAAGGTTTTCCCTAGTAGTGTTTCGGTGCTTGCCATTCGCAATCATGTGGAAGAATGGTGTGTTATCGTCCCCTTGGACAATTTTGCAGACTTTAGCTCGTAGTGCTCACTTCAATTCCTCCTCACGGAGCAGTTCTTTCAGTCTTAATTCTGCCTCCACTTTAGTTTCCAGCTCTCTCGTATCTAAGCTGGAGGACTCAGCTTTTAAATCTAGGGATTGAATAAGTAGAAGGAGCCTTTCCTTCTCAGCCTTATATATCCCACTCAGATGTTTAGCCCAACCCCGTAAGAATTGCCTCAAATGCCTGATCTTATTCTGCCATCTCTCAACATTCGTTCTCCCTCCTGAATCTTTAGCCCATTCTCTTGCTATTAGATCCAGACACCCTTCTCTTTCAAACCACGCTGATTCGAAAGAAAACGTACTCTTGTTCCCCACATGCATTGCCTCTCCCGAGTCAACCAACAATGGGGTGTGATCGGAGATTGCACGAGAGAGCGCTTGGAACATCACTAGGGGAAACTTCTGTTCCCATTCGATGCTCGCTAGGACCCAGTCCAGCTTCTCAAAGGTCGGGACTGGTAATGTGTTGGCCCAAGTGAATTTTCTACCAGAAAGCTCAAAATCTCGAAGGTCTAAGCTTTCAATAATTGTATTAAACATAAATGACCATCTGCCGTCAAAGTTATCATTGTTTTTTTCCTCCCGTCTACGGATAATGTTAAAATCATCCCCGATAAGGATTGGAAGCTGCTCGTTACCGCAACTACGGACTAAATCCGCCAAAAAGTCTGGTTTGAGTTTAGGTTGTGCGGCACCATATACTGCCACCAAAGCCCAATTAAACCATCGGCCTTTGACCGAACCCGAAACTTAACCGCAAAGTCTCCCATTACCACATTCCGAACTTCCAACGAATCGCATTTAACCCCAAGTAAAATCCCACCGGATCTTCCTCTTGGAGGTAGACAATGTCAATCGAAGTCAACCCCTCCCAACAGAGTACTAAGGAACTGGGGGGTGAAATTGTCCCTTCCAGTTTTGGACAGGGTAATAAATCCAATTTGTGTTCTATAGAAGCCTCCGCTAGAAACCTTCTTTTAGCCAAGTCCTTAAGACCTCTGCTATTCCAAAAAATTTCTTTCATACTTCATCATGAAATATTTTAGTGGTTTGGATCCTAGCGCTTCTACGCACGGCCCAAGCCGGATAAATCCTACAATTCCACTTGCGTTTAGGCTTGTTTTGGTCCTCTACCCGGTCCTCACGACCAAGCTCGGTGGACCTATTGCTGGGTTTCGTAGTAATTTCAAAAAATTTCCTACGCACACGCAAGATCATGTGATGCATAGCAACGAGGGGAGAGTATTGTCTACGTACCCAACGCAGACCGACTGCGGAAGCGATGACACGACGTAGAGGAAGTAGTCATACGTCTTCTCGATCCAACCGATCAAGCACCGAAACTACGGCACCTCCGAGTTCGAGCACACGTTCAGCTCGATGACGATCCCCGGACTCCGATCCAGCAAAGTGTCGGGGAAGAGTTTCGTCAGCACGACGGCGTGGTGACGATCTTGATGAACTACAGCAACAGGGCTTCACCTAAACTCCGCTACAGTATTATCGAGGAATATGGTGGCAGGGGGCACCGCACACGGCTAAGGAATAGATCACGTGGATCAACTTGTGTCAACTTGTGTGTCTTTGGGGTGCCTCTACCTCAGTATATAAAGGAGCCAAGGGGGGAGGGGGCGCCGGCCAAGAGAGAGAGGCGCAGGAGGAGTCCTACTCCTACCGGGAGTAGGACTCCCCCCCCCCCAATCCTATTCCAACTAGGATTCCCAAGGGGGAAAGAGGGAGAGGGGTGGCCGGCCACCTCTCCTAGTCCTAATAGGACTAGGGGAAGGGGGGGAGGCGCGCAGCCCCCTTGGGCTGCCCCTTTCTCCTTTCCACTAAGGCCCATGAAGGCCCATATGGTTCCCGGGGGGTTCCGGTAACCTCCCGGTAACCCGGTAAAATCCCGATTTCACCCGGAACACTTCGATGTCCAAACATAGGCTTCCAATATATCAATCTTTATGTCTCGACCATTTCGAGACTCCTCGTCATGTCCATGATCACATCCGGGACTCCGAACAACCTTCGGTACATCAAAATGCATAAACTCATAATATAACTTTCATCGTAACCTTAAGCGTGCGGGCCTTACGGGTTCGAGAACAATGTAGACATGACCGAGACACGTCTCCGGTCAATAACCAATAGCGGGACCTAGATGCCCATATTGGCTCCTACATATTCTACGAAGATCTTTATCGGTCAGACCGCATAACAACATACGTTTGTTCCCTTTGTCATCGGTATGTTACTTGCCCGAGATTCGATCGTCGGTATCCAATACCTAGTTCAATCTCGTTACCGGCAAGTCTCTTTACTCGTTCTGTAATACATCATCTCTCAACTAACATATTAGTTGTAATGCTTGCAAGGCTTATGTGATGTGTATTACCGAGAGGGGCCAGAGATACCTCTCCGACAATCGGAGTGACAAATCCTAATCTCGAAATACGCCAACTCAACATCGACCATTGGAGACACCTGTAGTACTCCTTTATAATCACCCGGTTACGTTGTGACGTTTGGTAGTACCCAAAGTGTTCCTCCGGCAAACGGGAGTTGCATAATCTCATAGTCATAGGAACATGTATAAGTCATGAAGAAAGCAATAGCAACATACTAAACGGTCGTGTGCTAAGCTAATGGAATGGGTCATGTCAATCAGATCATTCAACTAATGATGTGACCTCGTTAATCAAATAACAACTCATTGTTCATGGTTAGGAAACATAACCATCTTTGATTAACGAGCTAGTCAAGTAGAGGCATACTAGTGACACTTTGTTTGTCTATGTATTCACACATGTATTATGTTTCCGGTCAATACAATTCTAGCATGAATAATAAACATTTATCATGAAATAAGGAAATAAATAATAACTTTATTATTGCCTCTAGGGCATATTTCCTTCAGTCTCCCACTTGCACTAGAGTCAATAATCTAGTTCACATCGCCATGTGATTTAATAGCAATAGTTCACATCACCATGTGATTAACACCCATAGTTCACATCGATATGTGATCAACACCCAAAGGGTTTACTAGAGTCAGTAATCTAGTTCACATCGCTATGTGATTAACACCCAAAGAGTACTAAGGTGTGATCATGTTTTGCTTGTGAGATAATTTTAGTCAACGGGTCTGTCACATACAGATCTGTAAGTATTTTGCGAATTTCTATGTCAACAATGCTCTGCACGGAGCTATTCTAGCTAATTGCTCCCACTTTCAATATGTATCCAGATTGAGACTTAGAATCATCTGGATCAGTGTCAAAAAACTTGCATCGACGTAACCCTTTACGACGAACCTTTTTTTTGTCACGTCCATAATCGAGAAACATATCCTTATTCCACTAAGGATAATTTTGACCACTGTCCAATGATCTACTCCTAGATCACTATTGTACTCCCTTGCCAAACTCAGTGGTAGGGCATACAATAGATCTGGTATACAGCATGGCATATTTTATAGAACCTAAGACTGAGGCATAGGGAATGACTTTCATTCTCTTTCTATCTTCTGTTGTGGTCAGGCTTTGAGTTTTACTCAACTTCACACCTTGTAACACAGGCAAGAAACCTTTTTCTTTGACTGTTCCATTTTGAACTACTTCAAAATCTTGTCAAGGTATGTACTCATTGAAAACTTATCAAGTGTCTTGATCTATCTCTATAGATCTTGATACTTAATATGTAAGCAGCTTCACCGAGGTCTTTCTTTGAAAAACTCCTTTCAAACACTCCTTTATGCTTTGCAGAATAATTCTACATTATTTCCGATCAACAATATGTCATTCACATATACTTATCAGAAATGTTGTAGTGCTCCCACTCACTTTCTTGTAAATACAGGCTTCACCGCAAGTCTGTATAAAACCATATGCTTTGATCAACTCATCAAAGCGTATATTCCAACTCCGAGATGCTTGCACCAGTCCACAGATGGATCGCTGGAGCTTGCATATTTTGTTAGCACCTTTAGGACTGACAAAACCTTCTGGTTGTATCATATACACCTCTTCTTTAATAAATCCATTAAGGAATGAAATTTTTTAAATCCATTTGCCGGATTTCATAAAATGCGGCAATTGCTAACATGATTCCGACAGACTTAAGCATAGATACGAGTGAGAAACTCTCATCGTAGTCAACACCTTGAACTTGCCGAAAACCTTTTTGCGACAAGTCGAGCTTTGTAGACAGTAACATTACCATCAGCGTCAGTCTTCTTCTTAAAGATCCATTTATTCTCAATTGCTTGCCGATCATCGGGCAAGTCAACCAAAGTCCATACTTTGTTCTCATACATGGATCCCATCTCAGATTTCATGGCTTCAAGCCACTTTGCGGAATCTGGGCTCACCATCGCTTCTTCATAGTTCGTAGGTTCATCATGACCTAGTAGCATGACTTCCAGAAAAGGATTATCGTACCACTCTGGCGTGGATCTTACTCTGGTTGATCTACGAGGTTCAGTAGTATCTTGTTCTGAAGTTTCATGATCATCATCATTGGCTTCCTCACTAACTGGTGTAGGTGTCACAGAAACAGTTTTTTGTGATGAACTACTTTCCAGTAAGGGAGCAGGTACAGTTTCCTCGTCAAGTTCTACTTTCCTCCCACTCACTTCTTTCGAGAGAAACTCCTTCTCTAGAAATGATCCATTCTTAGCAACGAATGTCTTGCCTTCAGATCTGTGATAGAAGGTGTACCCAACAGTTTCCTTTGGGTATCATATGAAGTCATATTTCTCCGATTTGGGTTCGAGCTTATCAGGTTGAAGCTTTTTCACATAAGCATCGCAGCCCCAAACTTTAAGAAACGACAACTTTGGTTTCTTGCCAAACCACAGTTCATAAGGCGTCGTCTCAACGGATTTTGATGATGCCCTATTTAACGTGAATGCAGCTGTCTTTAATGCATAACCCCAAAACGATAGTGGTAAATCGGTAAGAAACATCATAGGTTGCACCATATCCAATAAAGTACAATTATGACGTTCGGACACACCATTGTGGTGTTCCAGGTGGCATGAGTAGTGAAACTATTTCACACTGTTTTTTAACTGAAGGCCAAACTCGTAACTCAAATACTCTTCTCTACGATCAGATTGTAGAAACTTTATTTTCTTGTTACGATGTTTTTTCACTTCACTCTGAAATTCTTTGAACTTTTCAAATGTTTCAGACTTGTGTTTCATTAAGTAGATATACTCATATCTGCTCAAATCATCTGTGAAGATCAGAAAATAATGATACTTGCCACGAGCATCAACACTCATTGGATTGCATACATCGGTATGTATTATTTCCAATAAGTCAGTAGCACGTTCCATTGTTCTGGAGAACGGAGTTTTAGTCATCTTGCCCAAAAGGCACGGTTCGCAAGCATCAAATGATTCATAACCAAGTGATTCCGAAAATCCATCTTTATGGAGTATCTTCATGCGCTTTACACCGATATGACCCAAACGGCAGTGCCACAAATAAGTTGCACTATCATTATTAACTTTGCATCTTTTGGTTTCAATATTATGAATATGTGTATCACTACGATCGAGATCCAATGAACCATTTTTCATTGGGTGTGTAACCATATAAGGTTTTATTCATGTAAACAGAACAACAGTTTATTCTCTTACTTAAATGAATAACCGTATTGCAATAAACATGATCAAATCATATTCATGCTCAACGCCAACACCAAATAACACTTATTTAGTTTCAACACTAATCCCGAAAGTATAGGGAGTGTGCGATGATGATCATATTAATCTTGGAACTACTTCCAACACTCATCGTCACTTCCCCTTCAACTAGTCTTTGTTTATTCCGCAACTCCCGTTTCGAGTTACTAATCTTAGCAACTGAACTAGTACCTAATACTAAGGGGTTTGCTATAAACACTAGTAAAGTACACATCAATAACATGTATATCAAATATACTTATGTTCACTTTGCCATCCTTCTTATCCGCCAATCACTTGGGGTAGTTCCGCTTCCAGTGACCAATCCCTTTGTAGTAGAAGCACTTAGTCTCAGGCTTAGGACCAGACTTGGGCTTCTTCACTTGAGCAGCAACTCGCTTGCCTTTCTTCTTGAAGTTCCCCTTCTTCCCTTTGCCCTTTTCTTGAAACTAGTGGTCTTTGTCTACCATCAACACTTGATGTTTTTCTTGATTTCTACCTTCGTCGATTTTAGCATCACGAAGAGCTCGGGAATTGTTTACGTCATCCCTTGCATTATAGTTCATCACGAAGTTCTACTAACTTGGTGGTGGTGACTAGAGAATTCTGTCAATCACTATCTTATCTGGAAGATTATCTCCCACTTGATTCAAGCGATTGAAGTACCCAGACAATCTAAGTACATGCTCACTAGTTGAGCGATTCTCCTCCATCTTTTAGCTATAGAACTTGTTGGAGACTCCAGGAACATCTCATATGGTCCATGATGTTCAAAACGTCTTTGAAGTCCCGATTCTAAGCCGTTTAAGCATGGTGCACTAAACTATCAAGTAGTCATCATATTGAGCCAGCCAAACGTTCATAACGTCTGCATCTGCTCCTGCAATAGGTCTGTCACCTAGCGGTGCATCAAGGACATAATTCTTCTATGCAGCAATGAGGATAAACCTCAGATCACGGATCCAATCCGCATCATTGCTACTAACATTTTTCAACACAATTTTTCTCTAGGAACATATCAAAATAAACACAGGGAAGCAACAACGCGAGCTATTGATCTACAACATAATTTGCAAAATACTATCAGGACTAAGTTCATGATAAATTAAAGTTCAATTAATCATATTACTTAAAGAACTCCCACTTAGATAGACATCCCTCTAATCTTCTAAGTGATTACGTGATCCAAATCAACTAAACCATGACCGATCATCACGTGAGATGGAGTAGTTTTCAATGGTGAACATCGTTTATGTTGATCATATCTACTATATGATTCACGCTCGACCTTTCGGTCTCCGTGTTCCGAGGCCATATCTGCATATGCTAGGCTCGTCAAGTTTAACCTGAGTATTCTGCGTGTGCAATAACTGGCTTGCACCCGTTGTAGATGGACGTAGAGCTTATCACACCCGATCATCACGTGGTGTCTGGGCACGACGAACTTTGGCAACGGTGCATACTCAGGGAGAACACTTCTTGATAATTTAGTGAGAGATCATCTTATAATGCTACCGTCAATCAAAGCAAGATAAGATGCATAAAAAGATAAACATCACATGCAATCAATATAAGTGATATGATATGGCCATCATCATCTTGTGCTTGTGATCTCCATCTCCGAAGCACCGTCATGATCACCATCGTCACCGGCGCGACACCTTGATCTCCATCGTAGCATCGTTGTCGTCTTGCCAATCTTATGCTTTCACGACTATCACTACCGTTTAGTAATAAAGTAAAGCATTACATCGCGATTGCATTGCATACAATAAAGCGACAACCATATGGCTCCTGCCAGTTGCCGATAACTTGGTTACAAAACATGATCATCTCATACAATAAAATTCAGCATCATGCCTTGACCATATCACATCACAACATGCCCTGCAAAAACAAGTTAGACGTCCTCTACTTTGTTGTTGCATGTTTTACGTGGCTGCTACGGGCTTAAGTAAGAACCAATCTCACCTACGCATCAAAACCACAACGATAGTTTGTCAAATAGACTCCGTTTTAACCTTCGCAAGGACCGGGCGTAGCCATACTTGGTTCAACTAAAGTTGGAGAGACAGTCGCCCGCAAGCCATCTCTGTGCAAAGCGCGTTGAGGGAACCGGTCTCGCGTAAGCGTACGCGTAAGGTTGGTCTGGGTCGTCTCGTCCAACAATACCGCCGAACCAAAGTATGACATGCTGGTAGGCAGTATGACTTGTATCGTCCACAACTCACTTGTGTTCTACTCGTGCATATAACATCAACATCAATAACCTAGGCTCGGATGCCACTGCTGGGTTTCGTAGTAATTTCAAAAAATTTCCTACGCACACGCAAGATCATGTGATGCATAGCAACGAGGGGAGAGTATTGTCTACGTACCCAATGCAGACCGACTGCAGAAGCGATGACACGACGTAGAGGAAGTAGTCATACGTCTTCTCGATCCAACCGATCAAGCACCGAAACTACGGCACCTCCGAGTTCGAGCACACGTTCAGCTCGATGACGATCCCCGGACTCCGATCCAGCAAAGTGTCGGGGAAGAGTTTCGTCAGCACGACGGCGTGGTGACGATCTTGATGAACTACAGCAGCAGGGCTTCACCTAAACTCCGCTACAGTATTATCGAGGAATATGGTGGCAGAGGGCACCGCACACGGCTAAGGAATAGATCACGTGGATCAACTTGTGTCAACTTGTGTGTCTTTGGCGTGCCTCTACCTCAGTATATAAAGGAGCCAAGGGGGGAGGGGGGCCGGCCAAGAGAGAGAGGCGCAGGAGGAGTCCTACTCCTACCGGGAGTAGGACTCCCCCCCCCCCAATCCTATTCCAACTAGGATTCCCAAGGGGGAAAGAGGGAGAGGGGTGGCCGGCCACCTCTCCTAGTCCTAATAGGACTAGGGGAAGGGGGGGAGGCGCGCAGCCCCCTTGGGCTGCCCCTTTCTCCTTTTCACTAAGGCCCATGAAGGCCCATATGGTTCCCGGGGGGTTCCGGTAACCTCCCGGTAACCCGGTAAAATCCCGATTTCACCCGGAACACTTCCGATGTCGAAACATAGGCTTCCAATATATCAATCTTTATGTCTCGACCATTTCGAGACTCCTCGTCATGTCCGTGATCACATCCGGGACTCCGAACAACCTTCGGTACATCAAAATGCATAAACTCATAATATAACTGTCATCGTAACCTTAAGCGTGCGGACCCTACGGGTTCGAGAACAATGTAGACATGACCGAGACACGTCTCCGGTCAATAACCAATAGCGGGACCTGGATGCCCATATTGGCTCCTACATATTCTACGAAGATCTTTATCGGTCAGACCGCATAACAACATACGTTTGTTCCCTTTGTCATCGGTATGTTACTTGCCCGAGATTCGATCGTCGGTATCCAATACCTAGTTCAATCTCGTTACCGGCAAGTCTCTTTACTCGTTCCGTAATACATCATCTCTCAACTAACATATTAGTTGTAATGCTTGCAAGGCTTATGTGATGTGTATTACCGAGAGGGCCCAGAGATACCTCTCCGACAATCGGAGTGACAAATCCTAATCTCGAAATACGCCAACTCAACATCGACCATTGGAGACACCTGTAGTACTCCTTTATAATCACCCAGTTACGTTGTGACGTTTGGTAGTACCCAAAGTGTTCCTCCGGCAAACGGGAGTTGCATAATCTCATAGTCATAGGAACATGTATAAGTCATGAAGAAAGCAATAGCAACATACTAAACGATCGTGTGCTAAGCTAATGGAATGGGTCATGTCAATCAGATCATTCAACTAATGATGTGACCTCGTTAATCAAATAACAACTCATTGTTCATGGTTAGGAAACATAACCATCTTTGATTAACGAGCTAGTCAAGTAGAGGCATACTAGTGACACTTTGTTTGTCTATGTATTCACACATGTATTATGTTTCCGGTCAATACAATTCTAGCATGAATAATAAACATTTATCATGAAATAAGGAAATAAATAATAACTTTATTATTGCCTCTAGGGCATATTTCCTTCACCTATCCACCTAGGAATCAGCAATAATGGAATCCCTTGGGGAAGTAGAGTAGTCATCCTCCTCATTCTTAGGAAGAGAGGGTGCCAGATCCGCACAAAAGCTATCAAGCACATTGACCCCCAAAGCATCTACATCAGAATCGTTCATAGGTTTGACAGCCGCTAGGTTTCTAATCATCTCTAAAGCGCACTCCGCTTCAAGATCCAAGAGATCATTGACGGACTTAGAAACTTCAAAGTCATTACTACCCAGAGAAACTCCCAACTGATTTGCATTATGAATAATCTCATTATTAGAAAAATGCAAGATTGAATTGGAAGTGTTGACTGGCATACTAGTAGTGACCTCAATATCACGAAGCTTGGCCGCCCGCATGGCGCACCGTAGTTGCATGTCATCAACATCCCGCTGATCCTGGAGGCGACAGCTCATCCATCGGCCATCGGATACAGGGTCCGTAATCCCTCCACAAGCAATGATGTCGTCCCGAGTGACCCCGTTCGGGGTAAGGCCCCCTGCCCGACCCCCAACAGGGCTCAACTGAGTTGAACCAGCCGGAGAGCTGCTCTGCATCATCGACAGAACCGGCGAAGCTCCCTGAGCCATCACCGCCACAGGGCTCGGCACGCCCAGCGATCTTGGTCCAAGACCACCGCCCGGGACCCGAGCAGGGGCCGCCCCCTCCAGGGACAGCCGGGGAGAGGTAGGGACGAGGGCTACTTGCCTGCGCCCCCCTCCCGATCCAACACCTCCTCCGGCGTGCGGTATGTCCATTAAGGGAGAGGTAGGGCGGGGGCCTCCTGCCCACACCCCCTCCCGATCCATCACCTCCAGGTGCGTGAAGTACATCCACAGCGTCGCACGGCGTCGCCGGAGGCATGATTAACAGTAGAAAACAAAGAAGACTAGCCCTAGCTCCTGGTCTCGCGTGTACGAACACTTGTCTCTACATCGTAGGCTATGTGTTTTTTGAACAGCAAAGAGAAAGACATGGCTTAATCAGAAGAATCAACAGCAATCATATTGCTCTGAACACAAATGCTTTTTTTACAACTAGCAGAGTGGCCCGCCCAATGTGCGGGCTAGAAATTTCTATGTATTTCCACAATTACATGTTATTTTATTTATCTATAGAAAATTGCACCAAATGGGATGGCATTCACAAATATGAGCCTTTTCCAAACATAGTTTTGACATCATTTTTTTTTGTTATCAAATAATCTAATATTATAATCTCAATTGGTGATTTCGTATTATATGATGTACTGAATAAATGTTGTGGAAGCTATTGTGCTCTACATAATATATAATATGATATCATTTTTTGAGATTTAAAATATACTAATTCGTTTTTCGCATGTGTCTATTTTACTGGGAAACATAAGGCATAAGAAAAAGAAGCATAGATAGAAAACATAAACATGGAAACGCATTTTTATGTAGAAAGTTCTTGTTGTATGACAAGTATTTCAGATTCCATGGCTAACTCGAAATGAATAATCCAAAAAAAATCGTGTCTTCATCTTGTTGTTCTCCCTCTCTTTATGTTGGTTCCTCTAGTGTGCACGGCTCCTCTCATTACGTCCTGCTTTCCGAGGCCACAACTATAACAATTGGTGATCCAGTCATGCTAGAGGAACATGGAGCGGGCCTTGCCACTTGCTTGTGTCAATTGAACTGAGCCGCGTGCAGTTCGTCCTCAACATAGCATCTGCTGAGTCTAGTATCCAACATCAACTTGCCAACATCTGTCTGATTAAATTGTAGCTAAAGGATAAAGATTCCCCAAGTCTAGTAGAAGTTCAATATAATATAGGAGAACAAAAATCCAACATACTAAAAAAGAGGAGATTCTGAAGAGAACATCATGCTGCACAGCTAGTTTAGCTAATATGAGCGCATGCCACACTGATATTAATGCATTATAATCCCTACGCAAATGACTTAAATATGTAAATCATATAACTTCTTCTAAAGATGAGTTATTTGGATCGCTACAGAGTCGGGCATCCACCTATAACCTTGTCATTTGTTCAAGTCCATCACATATACGAATATGGGTGTATCGAGACGACTATTGTTAATTATAGTTCTATGTAATTATTAGGTAATGAGATGTAAACAAAGCCACCAAATCATGTTTTCCTGTACACCCGTGTATATGGATAATGCAAAAGCTGGCTTCACGTTCCAGCTAGCCTGAAGGGAGTCGATCCAGCTGCATGCCTGCTTATCCCAGCAAAGTCTTCGGCACATGCGCGTATACTATCGTGTCCTTGCAAACACATTCGTTTCCTTGCAAACACAAGTCCGCTCGGAACTAATGGAGCAGTACAATACATGCGTCCATTTCCCGTAAGAACTCGGCAAGTTGTGTCGGAAGATAAGGGCAGTGTCAAGAAATCCAACTGCCACAATTTTTTCACTTCTCAGTATGCTAGACGGATTGATTAATTAAGAATAATCAATTAAGAAATAAAATTAAAGTAATAGATAAGGCAAGTTATTGAAGTTATCCTCGTCATGTAGATAGCCTGGAAGCAGCAAGAATACGAACTCCTGAAATTAATAACTGAGAGCGGAACTAATGGAGCAGTACAATACATGCGTCCATCGCCCGTAAGAACTCGGCAAGTTGTGTCGGAAGATCAGGGCTGTGTCAAGAAATCCAATTGCCACAATTTTTTCACTTCTCAGTATGCTAGACAGGTTGATTAATTAAGAACAATCAATCAAGAACTAAAATTAAATTAGGTAAGGGAAATTATTGAAGTTATCCTCGTCATCTAGCACTGGTGGAAAAAGGGCCTTTGGTCGCGGTTCGCAACTGCCATTAGTCGCGGTTGCGCAACCGCGACCGCACGGGCGCGACTAAAGGCCCCCCCTTTAGTCGCGGTTGCTTAAGAACCGCGACTAAAGGCCCGTCCACGTGGGCGCCAGGTGGCCGTCGGGGCGGAGGACCTTTAGTCGCGGTTCTTGTGGCTAACCGCGACTAAAGGCCGCCACAGGTTTTTGAAAAAAAAAATTGAATTTTTTTTTTCAAATTTCTGAATTATTTTAACCTCTAGTCTCTAATCACCACCCCTCATCACTTCTCAATTTATTCTTTTATCACCCCTCATCATTCCAAATCATCTAACTTCCCAACCGGTCACCCATCCCTCTCACTACTCCAGCCCAAGCACGCTTAACTTCCGGGTTCTATTCTCCCACGCTCCAAGTCTGCACTTGTTGTTTTCCTGACAATAATAAGATGTCAATCCTATTAACCTTCAGGAATTTTGCTTGAGCATGAAGTGACACATTTCACTGTTTGAGTTTGAAACTATTGTTTTAAAAAACAATAATTATTTAGTAACACTAATATTTCTTGAATAATTAGTTTGACCATTGTTTGACCACAGTTTGACCACAGTTGACCACAGTTTGACCAGATTTGACCAAAATTGAAATAATTAAAATAATTATTTAGTAACACTAATATTCTAGAATAATTAGTTTGACCATTGTTTGACCATAGTTTGCCCACTGTTTGAATATTTTTCAATTTTTTCCACTCTAGATCTTACAAGCCCCGTAACTTTTTTTCTATTAGGTTTTTGAGGATTTTGAAAATGTTTAACGGGGTTCCCCCGTTAAATTTGGATGTAACTTTTCGAGTAGATGATTTTTCATATAAAAAACTTTTTCATCCGAGTTAGTATGCAAAAGTTATGCCCATTTTTACAAATTTCAGAGAGATTTTGCAAATAAAGTCAAAATTCACATTTGCAAATTTTCCCAACAACTAGACCACATATCACATGAGAAACTTATTTTCTTTTATTTTTTTGACATTTCCATTATTTTCTTTTATTTTTTTTAAAACTGAAAAGGCGATCCCGGGGGGGGGGGGTAGAGTTTGAAAATGGGACCTTTAGTACCGGTTCGTGGCACGAACCGGGACTAAAGGTCTCAACCCCATTAGTTCCGGTTCGTGCCACAAACCGCGACTAAAAGGGAGGAGCTTTAGTCGCGGTTGGCCTGGCCAACCGCGACTAAAGGCCTTTGGGCACCTTTAGTCGCGGTTGGCCTGGCCAACCGCGACTAAAGCCCGCGAGCGCCCTGGGCCCAGGCATTTGGTCGCGGTTCGTCTGCCGAACCGCGACTAAAGACTTCATTAGTCGCGGTTCCTACAGTTTCGCGACTAATGGGGCTGGACGGAAGCCTCTTTTTCTACCAGTGTAGATAGCCTGGAAGCAGCAAGAATACGAACTCCTGAAATTAATAACTGAGAGAGACGTACATCCTGGAAAATCATGGATATGTTTGGCACCATAGGCTAGAACCTCAGGGGTGGAAAGGTCGCTGCTCGCCACCACGATCGGAGATCTACCAAAAAAATCAAAAGAACAGCAACACGTGAGATTAATTATCCTGATGCAATGGTCGATAGAGATCATACACAGAAATTGTCAGATACTTCCGTCATGGCTAATGGGAGTACAGATTACCTAGAAATCGCTGGATCGCAAGGAAGGCCAAACTGATCATAATCTAAGATAAACCTGTGGGAGGACAACTACCTCGCTGCTGTAGCGGGACAAATGAAGGGAATTTGTGTGCTGCTACTTGCCTGAGACGCCGGAGAGGAGGAGAAGTTTTGTAGAGAAGGCATCCGACAGTCTAATGTTGATGGAGGATGTAGACGGCGGCGGCGGCACGAAGGAGAGAGAGGATCAATAGGGCTCGTGAGGAATTTTTGAAGAAGGGCTCGTGAGTTTTTTTTAGGGAAGGAAGCGCTCGTGAGTTGTTGGGAGAGATGCGCACGTGTATTCGTTTCCTTATATTGAAAAGGTATTTTTATGTAATGGCAATGGTGGGTAAATTTTCAATCGATTTATGTTGTAAAAAATTGTCTTCATTCAACGGTTATGTTTCTTTCTCTATGAATTAAGCGGACGGATCTATCTAATTATTGTGGAGTTTTCTAGCATTTTCTCTTCTTTCTGGTGAGCCCATCAAGTACTTTTTATATATAAATTTTATGTAATGGCAATGGTGGGTAAATTTTCAATCGATTTATGTTGTAAAAAAATTGTCTTAATCCAACGGTTATGTTTCTTTCTCTATGAATTAAGCGAACGGATCTATCTAATTATTGTGGAGTTCCATTTTCTCTTTTTTCTCGTGAGCCCATCAAGTACATTTTATATATAAATAGATTGACCAGCTATTGGCAGCTACATGTGCCTAAGAACCCCAAGATTATTTTAACCACCAGCTATCAGCAGCTCTGAGCGCAAGAGTTCACAACAGGAAGAAATTATAATTATCTTATGTACACGAGTTGTAAGCAACTGTCAGTTATCCTAATGATGTAACTTTTCGAGTAGATGATTTTTCATATAAAAAACTTTTTCATCCGAGTTAGTATGCAAAAGTTATGCCCATTTTTACAAATTTCAGAGAGATTTTGCAAATAAAGTCAAAATTCACATTTGCAAATTTTCCCAACAACTAGACCACATATCACATGAGAAACTTATTTTCTTTTATTTTTTTGACATTTCCATTATTTTCTTTTATTTTTTTTAAACTGAAAAGGCGATCCCGGGGGGGTAGAGTTTGAAAATGGGACCTTTAGTACCGGTTCGTGGCACGAACCGGGACTAAAGGTCTCAACCCCATTAGTTCCGGTTCGTGCCACAAACCGCGACTAAAAGGGAGGAGCTTTAGTCGCGGTTGGCCTGGCCAACCGCGACTAAAGGCCTTTGGGCACCTTTAGTCGCGGTTGGCCTGGCCAACCGCGACTAAAGCCCGCGAGCGCCCTGGGCCCAGGCATTTGGTCGCGGTTCGTCTGCCGAACCGCGACTAAAGACTTCATTAGTCGCGGTTCCTACAGTTTCGCGACTAATGGGGCTGGACGGAAGCCTCTTTTTCTACCAGTGTAGATAGCCTGGAAGCAGCAAGAATACGAACTCCTGAAATTAATAACTGAGAGAGACGTACATCCTGGAAAATCATGGATATGTTTGGCACCATAGGCTAGAACCTCAGGGGTGGAAAGGTCGCTGCTCGCCACCACGATCGGAGATCTACCAAAAAAATCAAAAGAACAGCAACACGTGAGATTAATTATCCTGATGCAATGGTCGATAGAGATCATACACAGAAATTGTCAGATACTTCCGTCATGGCTAATGGGAGTACAGATTACCTAGAAATCGCTGGATCGCAAGGAAGGCCAAACTGATCATAATCTAAGATAAACCTGTGGGAGGACAACTACCTCGCTGCTGTAGCGGGACAAATGAAGGGAATTTGTGTGCTGCTACTTGCCTGAGACGCCGGAGAGGAGGAGAAGTTTTGTAGAGAAGGCATCCGACAGTCTAATGTTGATGGAGGATGTAGACGGCGGCGGCGGCACGAAGGAGAGAGAGGATCAATAGGGCTCGTGAGGAATTTTTGAAGAAGGGCTCGTGAGTTTTTTTTAGGGAAGGAAGCGCTCGTGAGTTGTTGGGAGAGATGCGCACGTGTATTCGTTTCCTTATATTGAAAAGGTATTTTTATGTAATGGCAATGGTGGGTAAATTTTCAATCGATTTATGTTGTAAAAAAATTGTCTTCATTCAACGGTTATGTTTCTTTCTCTATGAATTAAGCGGACGGATCTATCTAATTATTGTGGAGTTTTCTAGCATTTTCTCTTCTTTCTGGTGAGCCCATCAAGTACTTTTTATATATAAATTTTATGTAATGGCAATGGTGGGTAAATTTTCAATCGATTTATGTTGTAAAAAAATTGTCTTAATCCAACGGTTATGTTTCTTTCTCTATGAATTAAGCGAACGGATCTATCTAATTATTGTGGAGTTCCATTTTCTCTTTTTTCTCGTGAGCCCATCAAGTACATTTTATATATAAATAGATTGACCAGCTATTGGCAGCTACATGTGCCTAAGAACCCCAAGATTATTTTAACCACCAGCTATCAGCAGCTCTGAGCGCAAGAGTTCACAACAGGAAGAAATTATAATTATCTTATGTACACGAGTTGTAAGCAACTGTCAGTTATCCTAATGATGTAACTTTTCGAGTAGATGATTTTTCATATAAAAAACTTTTTCATCCGAGTTAGTATGCAAAAGTTATGCCCATTTTTACAAATTTCAGAGAGATTTTGCAAATAAAGTCAAAATTCACATTTGCAAATTTTCCCAACAACTAGACCACATATCACATGAGAAACTTATTTTCTTTTATTTTTTTGACATTTCCATTATTTTCTTTTATTTTTTTTAAAACTGAAAAGGCGATCCCGGGGGGGGGGGGGGGTAGAGTTTGAAAATGGGACCTTTAGTACCGGTTCGTGGCACGAACCGGGACTAAAGGTCTCAACCCCATTAGTTCCGGTTCGTGCCACAAACCGCGACTAAAAGGGAGGAGCTTTAGTCGCGGTTGGCCTGGCCAACCGCGACTAAAGGCCTTTGGGCACCTTTAGTCGCGGTTGGCCTGGCCAACCGCGACTAAAGCCCGCGAGCGCCCTGGGCCCAGGCATTTGGTCGCGGTTCGTCTGCCGAACCGCGACTAAAGACTTCATTAGTCGCGGTTCCTACAGTTTCGCGACTAATGGGGCTGGACGGAAGCCTCTTTTTCTACCAGTGTAGATAGCCTGGAAGCAGCAAGAATACGAACTCCTGAAATTAATAACTGAGAGAGACGTACATCCTGGAAAATCATGGATATGTTTGGCACCATAGGCTAGAACCTCAGGGGTGGAAAGGTCGCTGCTCGCCACCACGATCGGAGATCTACCAAAAAAATCAAAAGAACAGCAACACGTGAGATTAATTATCCTGATGCAATGGTCGATAGAGATCATACACAGAAATTGTCAGATACTTCCGTCATGGCTAATGGGAGTACAGATTACCTAGAAATCGCTGGATCGCAAGGAAGGCCAAACTGATCATAATCTAAGATAAACCTGTGGGAGGACAACTACCTCGCTGCTGTAGCGGGACAAATGAAGGGAATTTGTGTGCTGCTACTTGCCTGAGACGCCGGAGAGGAGGAGAAGTTTTGTAGAGAAGGCATCCGACAGTCTAATGTTGATGGAGGATGTAGACGGCGGCGGCGGCACGAAGGAGAGAGAGGATCAATAGGGCTCGTGAGGAATTTTTGAAGAAGGGCTCGTGAGTTTTTTTTTAGGGAAGGAAGCGCTCGTGAGTTGTTGGGAGAGATGCGCACGTGTATTCGTTTCCTTATATTGAAAAGGTATTTTTATGTAATGGCAATGGTGGGTAAATTTTCAATCGATTTATGTTGTAAAAAAATTGTCTTCATTCAACGGTTATGTTTCTTTCTCTATGAATTAAGCGGACGGATCTATCTAATTATTGTGGAGTTTTCTAGCATTTTCTCTTCTTTCTGGTGAGCCCATCAAGTACTTTTTATATATAAATTTTATGTAATGGCAATGGTGGGTAAATTTTCAATCGATTTATGTTAATTATAGTTCTATGTAATTATTAGGTAATGAGATGTAAACAAAGCCACCAAATCATGTTTTCCTGTACACCCGTGTATATGGATAATGCAAAAGCTGGCTTCACGTTCCAGCTAGCCTGAAGGGAGTCGATCCAGCTGCATGCCTGCTTATCCCAGCAAAGTCTTCGGCACATGCGCGTATACTATCGTGTCCTTGCAAACACATTCGTTTCCTTGCAAACACAAGTCCGCTCGGAACTAATGGAGCAGTACAATACATGCGTCCATTTCCCGTAAGAACTCGGCAAGTTGTGTCGGAAGATAAGGGCAGTGTCAAGAAATCCAACTGCCACAATTTTTTCACTTCTCAGTATGCTAGACGGATTGATTAATTAAGAATAATCAATCAAGAAATAAAATTAAAGTAATAGATAAGGCAAGTTATTGAAGTTATCCTCGTCATGTAGATAGCCTGGAAGCAGCAAGAATACGAACTCCTGAAATTAATAACTGAGAGCGGAACTAATGGAGCAGTACAATACATGCGTCCATCGCCCGTAAGAACTCGGCAAGTTGTGTCGGAAGATCAGGGCTGTGTCAAGAAATCCAATTGCCACAATTTTTTCACTTCTCAGTATGCTAGACAGGTTGATTAATTAAGAACAATCAATCAAGAACTAAAATTAAATTAGGTAAGGGAAATTATTGAAGTTATCCTCGTCATCTAGCACTGGTGGAAAAAGGGCCTTTGGTCGCGGTTCGCAACTGCCATTAGTCGCGGTTGCGCAACCGCGACCGCACGGGCGCGACTAAAGGCCCCCCCCTTTAGTCGCGGTTGCTTAAGAACCGCGACTAAAGGCCCGTCCACGTGGGCGCCAGGTGGCCGTCGGGGCGGAGGACCTTTAGTCGCGGTTCTTGTGGCTAACCGCGACTAAAGGCCGCCACAGGTTTTTGAAAAAAAAAATTGATTTTTTTTTTCAAATTTCTGAATTATTTTAACCTCTAGTCTCTAATCACCACCCCTCATCACTTCTCAATTTATTCTTTTATCACCCCTCATCATTCCAAATCATCTAACTTCCCAACCGGTCACCCATCCCTCTCACTACTCCAGCCCAAGCACGCTTAACTTCCGGGTTCTATTCTCCCACGCTCCAAGTCTGCACTTGTTGTTTTCCTGACAATAATAAGATGTCAATCCTATTAACCTTCAGGAATTTTGCTTGAGCATGAAGTGACACATTTCACTGTTTGAGTTTGAAACTATTGTTTTAAAAAACAATAATTATTTAGTAACACTAATATTTCTTGAATAATTAGTTTGACCATTGTTTGACCACAGTTTGACCACAGTTGACCACAGTTTGACCAGATTTGACCAAAATTGAAATAATTAAAATAATTATTTAGTAACACTAATATTCTAGAATAATTAGTTTGACCATTGTTTGACCATAGTTTGCCCACTGTTTGAATAATTATAATTATCTTATGTACACGAGTTGTAAGCAACTGTCAGTTATCCTAATGATGTAACTTTTCGAGTAGATGATTTTTCATATAAAAAACTTTTTCATCCGAGTTAGTATGCAAAAGTTATGCCCATTTTTACAAATTTCAGAGAGATTTTGCAAATAAAGTCAAAATTCACATTTGCAAATTTTCCCAACAACTAGACCACATATCACATGAGAAACTTATTTTCTTTTATTTTTTGACATTTCCATTATTTTCTTTTATTTTTTTTAAAACTGAAAAGGCGATCCCGGGGGGGGGGGGGTAGAGTTTGAAAATGGGACCTTTAGTACCGGTTCGTGGCACGAACCGGGACTAAAGGTCTCAACCCCATTAGTTCCGGTTCGTGCCACAAACCGCGACTAAAAGGGAGGAGCTTTAGTCGCGGTTGGCCTGGCCAACCGCGACTAAAGGCCTTTGGGCACCTTTAGTCGCGGTTGGCCTGGCCAACCGCGACTAAAGCCCGCGAGCGCCCTGGGCCCAGGCATTTGGTCGCGGTTCGTCTGCCGAACCGCGACTAAAGACTTCATTAGTCGCGGTTCCTACAGTTTCGCGACTAATGGGGCTGGACGGAAGCCTCTTTTTCTACCAGTGTAGATAGCCTGGAAGCAGCAAGAATACGAACTCCTGAAATTAATAACTGAGAGAGACGTACATCCTGGAAAATCATGGATATGTTTGGCACCATAGGCTAGAACCTCAGGGGTGGAAAGGTCGCTGCTCGCCACCACGATCGGAGATCTACCAAAAAAATCAAAAGAACAGCAACACGTGAGATTAATTATCCTGATGCAATGGTCGATAGAGATCATACACAGAAATTGTCAGATACTTCCGTCATGGCTAATGGGAGTACAGATTACCTAGAAATCGCTGGATCGCAAGGAAGGCCAAACTGATCATAATCTAAGATAAACCTGTGGGAGGACAACTACCTCGCTGCTGTAGCGGGACAAATGAAGGGAATTTGTGTGCTGCTACTTGCCTGAGACGCCGGAGAGGAGGAGAAGTTTTGTAGAGAAGGCATCCGACAGTCTAATGTTGATGGAGGATGTAGACGGCGGCGGCGGCACGAAGGAGAGAGAGGATCAATAGGGCTCGTGAGGAATTTTTGAAGAAGGGCTCGTGAGTTTTTTTTTAGGGAAGGAAGCGCTCGTGAGTTGTTGGGAGAGATGCGCACGTGTATTCGTTTCCTTATATTGAAAAGGTATTTTTATGTAATGGCAATGGTGGGTAAATTTTCAATCGATTTATGTTGTAAAAAAATTGTCTTCATTCAACGGTTATGTTTCTTTCTCTATGAATTAAGCGGACGGATCTATCTAATTATTGTGGAGTTTTCTAGCATTTTCTCTTCTTTCTGGTGAGCCCATCAAGTACTTTTTATATATAAATTTTATGTAATGGCAATGGTGGGTAAATTTTCAATCGATTTATGTTGTAAAAAAATTGTCTTAATCCAACGGTTATGTTTCTTTCTCTATGAATTAAGCGAACGGATCTATCTAATTATTGTGGAGTTCCATTTTCTCTTTTTTCTCGTGAGCCCATCAAGTACATTTTATATATAAATAGATTGACCAGCTATTGGCAGCTACATGTGCCTAAGAACCCCAAGATTATTTTAACCACCAGCTATCAGCAGCTCTGAGCGCAAGAGTTCACAACAGGAAGAAATTATAATTATCTTATGTACACGAGTTGTAAGCAACTGTCAGTTATCCTAATGATGTAACTTTTCGAGTAGATGATTTTTCATATAAAAAACTTTTTCATCCGAGTTAGTATGCAAAAGTTATGCCCATTTTTACAAATTTCAGAGAGATTTTGCAAATAAAGTCAAAATTCACATTTGCAAATTTTCCCAACAACTAGACCACATATCACATGAGAAACTTATTTTCTTTTATTTTTTGACATTTCCATTATTTTCTTTTATTTTTTTTAAAACTGAAAAGGCGATCCCGGGGGGGGGGGGGTAGAGTTTGAAAATGGGACCTTTAGTACCGGTTCGTGGCACGAACCGGGACTAAAGGTCTCAACCCCATTAGTTCCGGTTCGTGCCACAAACCGCGACTAAAAGGGAGGAGCTTTAGTCGCGGTTGGCCTGGCCAACCGCGACTAAAGGCCTTTGGGCACCTTTAGTCGCGGTTGGCCTGGCCAACCGCGACTAAAGCCCGCGAGCGCCCTGGGCCCAGGCATTTGGTCGCGGTTCGTCTGCCGAACCGCGACTAAAGACTTCATTAGTCGCGGTTCCTACAGTTTCGCGACTAATGGGGCTGGACGGAAGCCTCTTTTTCTACCAGTGTAGATAGCCTGGAAGCAGCAAGAATACGAACTCCTGAAATTAATAACTGAGAGAGACGTACATCCTGGAAAATCATGGATATGTTTGGCACCATAGGCTAGAACCTCAGGGGTGGAAAGGTCGCTGCTCGCCACCACGATCGGAGATCTACCAAAAAAATCAAAAGAACAGCAACACGTGAGATTAATTATCCTGATGCAATGGTCGATAGAGATCATACACAGAAATTGTCAGATACTTCCGTCATGGCTAATGGGAGTACAGATTACCTAGAAATCGCTGGATCGCAAGGAAGGCCAAACTGATCATAATCTAAGATAAACCTGTGGGAGGACAACTACCTCGCTGCTGTAGCGGGACAAATGAAGGGAATTTGTGTGCTGCTACT
Organism: Triticum aestivum; assembly: GCF_018294505.1. NCBI lineage: Eukaryota > Viridiplantae > Streptophyta > Magnoliopsida > Poales > Poaceae > Triticum > Triticum aestivum. The sequence goes on from NC_057803.1 coordinate 709,226,962, forward strand.
TGCCTGAGACGCCGGAGAGGAGGAGAAGTTTTGTAGAGAAGGCATCCGACAGTCTAATGTTGATGGAGGATGTAGACGGCGGCGGCGGCACGAAGGAGAGAGAGGATCAATAGGGCTCGTGAGGAATTTTTGAAGAAGGGCTCGTGAGTTTTTTTTTAGGGAAGGAAGCGCTCGTGAGTTGTTGGGAGAGATGCGCACGTGTATTCGTTTCCTTATATTGAAAAGGTATTTTTATGTAATGGCAATGGTGGGTAAATTTTCAATCGATTTATGTTGTAAAAAAATTGTCTTCATTCAACGGTTATGTTTCTTTCTCTATGAATTAAGCGGACGGATCTATCTAATTATTGTGGAGTTTTCTAGCATTTTCTCTTCTTTCTGGTGAGCCCATCAAGTACTTTTTATATATAAATTTTATGTAATGGCAATGGTGGGTAAATTTTCAATCGATTTATGTTGTAAAAAAATTGTCTTAATCCAACGGTTATGTTTCTTTCTCTATGAATTAAGCGAACGGATCTATCTAATTATTGTGGAGTTCCATTTTCTCTTTTTTCTCGTGAGCCCATCAAGTACATTTTATATATAAATAGATTGACCAGCTATTGGCAGCTACATGTGCCTAAGAACCCCAAGATTATTTTAACCACCAGCTATCAGCAGCTCTGAGCGCAAGAGTTCACAACAGGAAGAAATTATAATTATCTTATGTACACGAGTTGTAAGCAACTGTCAGTTATCCTAATGATGTAACTTTTCGAGTAGATGATTTTTCATATAAAAAACTTTTTCATCCGAGTTAGTATGCAAAAGTTATGCCCATTTTTACAAATTTCAGAGAGATTTTGCAAATAAAGTCAAAATTCACATTTGCAAATTTTCCCAACAACTAGACCACATATCACATGAGAAACTTATTTTCTTTTATTTTTTTGACATTTCCATTATTTTCTTTTATTTTTTTTAAAACTGAAAAGGCGATCCCGGGGGGGGGGGGGGTAGAGTTTGAAAATGGGACCTTTAGTACCGGTTCGTGGCACGAACCGGGACTAAAGGTCTCAACCCCATTAGTTCCGGTTCGTGCCACAAACCGCGACTAAAAGGGAGGAGCTTTAGTCGCGGTTGGCCTGGCCAACCGCGACTAAAGGCCTTTGGGCACCTTTAGTCGCGGTTGGCCTGGCCAACCGCGACTAAAGCCCGCGAGCGCCCTGGGCCCAGGCATTTGGTCGCGGTTCGTCTGCCGAACCGCGACTAAAGACTTCATTAGTCGCGGTTCCTACAGTTTCGCGACTAATGGGGCTGGACGGAAGCCTCTTTTTCTACCAGTGTAGATAGCCTGGAAGCAGCAAGAATACGAACTCCTGAAATTAATAACTGAGAGAGACGTACATCCTGGAAAATCATGGATATGTTTGGCACCATAGGCTAGAACCTCAGGGGTGGAAAGGTCGCTGCTCGCCACCACGATCGGAGATCTACCAAAAAAATCAAAAGAACAGCAACACGTGAGATTAATTATCCTGATGCAATGGTCGATAGAGATCATACACAGAAATTGTCAGATACTTCCGTCATGGCTAATGGGAGTACAGATTACCTAGAAATCGCTGGATCGCAAGGAAGGCCAAACTGATCATAATCTAAGATAAACCTGTGGGAGGACAACTACCTCGCTGCTGTAGCGGGACAAATGAAGGGAATTTGTGTGCTGCTACTTGCCTGAGACGCCGGAGAGGAGGAGAAGTTTTGTAGAGAAGGCATCCGACAGTCTAATGTTGATGGAGGATGTAGACGGCGGCGGCGGCACGAAGGAGAGAGAGGATCAATAGGGCTCGTGAGGAATTTTTGAAGAAGGGCTCGTGAGTTTTTTTTAGGGAAGGAAGCGCTCGTGAGTTGTTGGGAGAGATGCGCACGTGTATTCGTTTCCTTATATTGAAAAGGTATTTTTATGTAATGGCAATGGTGGGTAAATTTTCAATCGATTTATGTTGTAAAAAAATTGTCTTCATTCAACGGTTATGTTTCTTTCTCTATGAATTAAGCGGACGGATCTATCTAATTATTGTGGAGTTTTCTAGCATTTTCTCTTCTTTCTGGTGAGCCCATCAAGTACTTTTTATATATAAATTTTATGTAATGGCAATGGTGGGTAAATTTTCAATCGATTTATGTTGTAAAAAAATTGTCTTAATCCAACGGTTATGTTTCTTTCTCTATGAATTAAGCGAACGGATCTATCTAATTATTGTGGAGTTCCATTTTCTCTTTTTTCTCGTGAGCCCATCAAGTACATTTTATATATAAATAGATTGACCAGCTATTGGCAGCTACATGTGCCTAAGAACCCCAAGATTATTTTAACCACCAGCTATCAGCAGCTCTGAGCGCAAGAGTTCACAACAGGAAGAAATTATAATTATCTTATGTACACGAGTTGTAAGCAACTGTCAGTTATCCTAATGATGTAACTTTTCGAGTAGATGATTTTTCATATAAAAAACTTTTTCATCCGAGTTAGTATGCAAAAGTTATGCCCATTTTTACAAATTTCAGAGAGATTTTGCAAATAAAGTCAAAATTCACATTTGCAAATTTTCCCAACAACTAGACCACATATCACATGAGAAACTTATTTTCTTTTATTTTTTTGACATTTCCATTATTTTCTTTTATTTTTTTTAAAACTGAAAAGGCGATCCCGGGGGGGGGGGGTAGAGTTTGAAAATGGGACCTTTAGTACCGGTTCGTGGCACGAACCGGGACTAAAGGTCTCAACCCCATTAGTTCCGGTTCGTGCCACAAACCGCGACTAAAAGGGAGGAGCTTTAGTCGCGGTTGGCCTGGCCAACCGCGACTAAAGGCCTTTGGGCACCTTTAGTCGCGGTTGGCCTGGCCAACCGCGACTAAAGCCCGCGAGCGCCCTGGGCCCAGGCATTTGGTCGCGGTTCGTCTGCCGAACCGCGACTAAAGACTTCATTAGTCGCGGTTCCTACAGTTTCGCGACTAATGGGGCTGGACGGAAGCCTCTTTTTCTACCAGTGTAGATAGCCTGGAAGCAGCAAGAATACGAACTCCTGAAATTAATAACTGAGAGAGACGTACATCCTGGAAAATCATGGATATGTTTGGCACCATAGGCTAGAACCTCAGGGGTGGAAAGGTCGCTGCTCGCCACCACGATCGGAGATCTACCAAAAAAATCAAAAGAACAGCAACACGTGAGATTAATTATCCTGATGCAATGGTCGATAGAGATCATACACAGAAATTGTCAGATACTTCCGTCATGGCTAATGGGAGTACAGATTACCTAGAAATCGCTGGATCGCAAGGAAGGCCAAACTGATCATAATCTAAGATAAACCTGTGGGAGGACAACTACCTCGCTGCTGTAGCGGGACAAATGAAGGGAATTTGTGTGCTGCTACTTGCCTGAGACGCCGGAGAGGAGGAGAAGTTTTGTAGAGAAGGCATCCGACAGTCTAATGTTGATGGAGGATGTAGACGGCGGCGGCGGCACGAAGGAGAGAGAGGATCAATAGGGCTCGTGAGGAATTTTTGAAGAAGGGCTCGTGAGTTTTTTTTAGGGAAGGAAGCGCTCGTGAGTTGTTGGGAGAGATGCGCACGTGTATTCGTTTCCTTATATTGAAAAGGTATTTTTATGTAATGGCAATGGTGGGTAAATTTTCAATCGATTTATGTTGTAAAAAAATTGTCTTCATTCAACGGTTATGTTTCTTTCTCTATGAATTAAGCGGACGGATCTATCTAATTATTGTGGAGTTTTCTAGCATTTTCTCTTCTTTCTGGTGAGCCCATCAAGTACTTTTTATATATAAATTTTATGTAATGGCAATGGTGGGTAAATTTTCAATCGATTTATGTTGTAAAAAAATTGTCTTAATCCAACGGTTATGTTTCTTTCTCTATGAATTAAGCGAACGGATCTATCTAATTATTGTGGAGTTCCATTTTCTCTTTTTTCTCGTGAGCCCATCAAGTACATTTTATATATAAATAGATTGACCAGCTATTGGCAGCTACATGTGCCTAAGAACCCCAAGATTATTTTAACCACCAGCTATCAGCAGCTCTGAGCGCAAGAGTTCACAACAGGAAGAAATTATAATTATCTTATGTACACGAGTTGTAAGCAACTGTCAGTTATCCTAATGATGTAACTTTTCGAGTAGATGATTTTTCATATAAAAAACTTTTTCATCCGAGTTAGTATGCAAAAGTTATGCCCATTTTTACAAATTTCAGAGAGATTTTGCAAATAAAGTCAAAATTCACATTTGCAAATTTTCCCAACAACTAGACCACATATCACATGAGAAACTTATTTTCTTTTATTTTTTTGACATTTCCATTATTTTCTTTTATTTTTTTTAAAACTGAAAAGGCGATCCCGGGGGGGGGGGGGTAGAGTTTGAAAATGGGACCTTTAGTACCGGTTCGTGGCACGAACCGGGACTAAAGGTCTCAACCCCATTAGTTCCGGTTCGTGCCACAAACCGCGACTAAAAGGGAGGAGCTTTAGTCGCGGTTGGCCTGGCCAACCGCGACTAAAGGCCTTTGGGCACCTTTAGTCGCGGTTGGCCTGGCCAACCGCGACTAAAGCCCGCGAGCGCCCTGGGCCCAGGCATTTGGTCGCGGTTCGTCTGCCGAACCGCGACTAAAGACTTCATTAGTCGCGGTTCCTACAGTTTCGCGACTAATGGGGCTGGACGGAAGCCTCTTTTTCTACCAGTGTAGATAGCCTGGAAGCAGCAAGAATACGAACTCCTGAAATTAATAACTGAGAGAGACGTACATCCTGGAAAATCATGGATATGTTTGGCACCATAGGCTAGAACCTCAGGGGTGGAAAGGTCGCTGCTCGCCACCACGATCGGAGATCTACCAAAAAAATCAAAAGAACAGCAACACGTGAGATTAATTATCCTGATGCAATGGTCGATAGAGATCATACACAGAAATTGTCAGATACTTCCGTCATGGCTAATGGGAGTACAGATTACCTAGAAATCGCTGGATCGCAAGGAAGGCCAAACTGATCATAATCTAAGATAAACCTGTGGGAGGACAACTACCTCGCTGCTGTAGCGGGACAAATGAAGGGAATTTGTGTGCTGCTACTTGCCTGAGACGCCGGAGAGGAGGAGAAGTTTTGTAGAGAAGGCATCCGACAGTCTAATGTTGATGGAGGATGTAGACGGCGGCGGCGGCACGAAGGAGAGAGAGGATCAATAGGGCTCGTGAGGAATTTTTGAAGAAGGGCTCGTGAGTTTTTTTTTAGGGAAGGAAGCGCTCGTGAGTTGTTGGGAGAGATGCGCACGTGTATTCGTTTCCTTATATTGAAAAGGTATTTTTATGTAATGGCAATGGTGGGTAAATTTTCAATCGATTTATGTTGTAAAAAAATTGTCTTCATTCAACGGTTATGTTTCTTTCTCTATGAATTAAGCGGACGGATCTATCTAATTATTGTGGAGTTTTCTAGCATTTTCTCTTCTTTCTGGTGAGCCCATCAAGTACTTTTTATATATAAATTTTATGTAATGGCAATGGTGGGTAAATTTTCAATCGATTTATGTTGTAAAAAAATTGTCTTAATCCAACGGTTATGTTTCTTTCTCTATGAATTAAGCGAACGGATCTATCTAATTATTGTGGAGTTCCATTTTCTCTTTTTTCTCGTGAGCCCATCAAGTACATTTTATATATAAATAGATTGACCAGCTATTGGCAGCTACATGTGCCTAAGAACCCCAAGATTATTTTAACCACCAGCTATCAGCAGCTCTGAGCGCAAGAGTTCACAACAGGAAGAAATTATAATTATCTTATGTACACGAGTTGTAAGCAACTGTCAGTTATCCTAATGATGTAACTTTTCGAGTAGATGATTTTTCATATAAAAAACTTTTTCATCCGAGTTAGTATGCAAAAGTTATGCCCATTTTTACAAATTTCAGAGAGATTTTGCAAATAAAGTCAAAATTCACATTTGCAAATTTTCCCAACAACTAGACCACATATCACATGAGAAACTTATTTTCTTTTATTTTTTTGACATTTCCATTATTTTCTTTTATTTTTTTTAAAACTGAAAAGGCGATCCCGGGGGGGGGGGGGTAGAGTTTGAAAATGGGACCTTTAGTACCGGTTCGTGGCACGAACCGGGACTAAAGGTCTCAACCCCATTAGTTCCGGTTCGTGCCACAAACCGCGACTAAAAGGGAGGAGCTTTAGTCGCGGTTGGCCTGGCCAACCGCGACTAAAGGCCTTTGGGCACCTTTAGTCGCGGTTGGCCTGGCCAACCGCGACTAAAGCCCGCGAGCGCCCTGGGCCCAGGCATTTGGTCGCGGTTCGTCTGCCGAACCGCGACTAAAGACTTCATTAGTCGCGGTTCCTACAGTTTCGCGACTAATGGGGCTGGACGGAAGCCTCTTTTTCTACCAGTGTAGATAGCCTGGAAGCAGCAAGAATACGAACTCCTGAAATTAATAACTGAGAGAGACGTACATCCTGGAAAATCATGGATATGTTTGGCACCATAGGCTAGAACCTCAGGGGTGGAAAGGTCGCTGCTCGCCACCACGATCGGAGATCTACCAAAAAAATCAAAAGAACAGCAACACGTGAGATTAATTATCCTGATGCAATGGTCGATAGAGATCATACACAGAAATTGTCAGATACTTCCGTCATGGCTAATGGGAGTACAGATTACCTAGAAATCGCTGGATCGCAAGGAAGGCCAAACTGATCATAATCTAAGATAAACCTGTGGGAGGACAACTACCTCGCTGCTGTAGCGGGACAAATGAAGGGAATTTGTGTGCTGCTACTTGCCTGAGACGCCGGAGAGGAGGAGAAGTTTTGTAGAGAAGGCATCCGACAGTCTAATGTTGATGGAGGATGTAGACGGCGGCGGCGGCACGAAGGAGAGAGAGGATCAATAGGGCTCGTGAGGAATTTTTGAAGAAGGGCTCGTGAGTTTTTTTTTAGGGAAGGAAGCGCTCGTGAGTTGTTGGGAGAGATGCGCACGTGTATTCGTTTCCTTATATTGAAAAGGTATTTTTATGTAATGGCAATGGTGGGTAAATTTTCAATCGATTTATGTTGTAAAAAAATTGTCTTCATTCAACGGTTATGTTTCTTTCTCTATGAATTAAGCGGACGGATCTATCTAATTATTGTGGAGTTTTCTAGCATTTTCTCTTCTTTCTGGTGAGCCCATCAAGTACTTTTTATATATAAATTTTATGTAATGGCAATGGTGGGTAAATTTTCAATCGATTTATGTTGTAAAAAAATTGTCTTAATCCAACGGTTATGTTTCTTTCTCTATGAATTAAGCGAACGGATCTATCTAATTATTGTGGAGTTCCATTTTCTCTTTTTTCTCGTGAGCCCATCAAGTACATTTTATATATAAATAGATTGACCAGCTATTGGCAGCTACATGTGCCTAAGAACCCCAAGATTATTTTAACCACCAGCTATCAGCAGCTCTGAGCGCAAGAGTTCACAACAGGAAGAAATTATAATTATCTTATGTACACGAGTTGTAAGCAACTGTCAGTTATCCTAATGATGTAACTTTTCGAGTAGATGATTTTTCATATAAAAAACTTTTTCATCCGAGTTAGTATGCAAAAGTTATGCCCATTTTTACAAATTTCAGAGAGATTTTGCAAATAAAGTCAAAATTCACATTTGCAAATTTTCCCAACAACTAGACCACATATCACATGAGAAACTTATTTTCTTTTATTTTTTTGACATTTCCATTATTTTCTTTTATTTTTTTTAAAACTGAAAAGGCGATCCCGGGGGGGGGGGGGTAGAGTTTGAAAATGGGACCTTTAGTACCGGTTCGTGGCACGAACCGGGACTAAAGGTCTCAACCCCATTAGTTCCGGTTCGTGCCACAAACCGCGACTAAAAGGGAGGAGCTTTAGTCGCGGTTGGCCTGGCCAACCGCGACTAAAGGCCTTTGGGCACCTTTAGTCGCGGTTGGCCTGGCCAACCGCGACTAAAGCCCGCGAGCGCCCTGGGCCCAGGCATTTGGTCGCGGTTCGTCTGCCGAACCGCGACTAAAGACTTCATTAGTCGCGGTTCCTACAGTTTCGCGACTAATGGGGCTGGACGGAAGCCTCTTTTTCTACCAGTGTAGATAGCCTGGAAGCAGCAAGAATACGAACTCCTGAAATTAATAACTGAGAGAGACGTACATCCTGGAAAATCATGGATATGTTTGGCACCATAGGCTAGAACCTCAGGGGTGGAAAGGTCGCTGCTCGCCACCACGATCGGAGATCTACCAAAAAAATCAAAAGAACAGCAACACGTGAGATTAATTATCCTGATGCAATGGTCGATAGAGATCATACACAGAAATTGTCAGATACTTCCGTCATGGCTAATGGGAGTACAGATTACCTAGAAATCGCTGGATCGCAAGGAAGGCCAAACTGATCATAATCTAAGATAAACCTGTGGGAGGACAACTACCTCGCTGCTGTAGCGGGACAAATGAAGGGAATTTGTGTGCTGCTACTTGCCTGAGACGCCGGAGAGGAGGAGAAGTTTTGTAGAGAAGGCATCCGACAGTCTAATGTTGATGGAGGATGTAGACGGCGGCGGCGGCACGAAGGAGAGAGAGGATCAATAGGGCTCGTGAGGAATTTTTGAAGAAGGGCTCGTGAGTTTTTTTTTAGGGAAGGAAGCGCTCGTGAGTTGTTGGGAGAGATGCGCACGTGTATTCGTTTCCTTATATTGAAAAGGTATTTTTATGTAATGGCAATGGTGGGTAAATTTTCAATCGATTTATGTTGTAAAAAAATTGTCTTCATTCAACGGTTATGTTTCTTTCTCTATGAATTAAGCGGACGGATCTATCTAATTATTGTGGAGTTTTCTAGCATTTTCTCTTCTTTCTGGTGAGCCCATCAAGTACTTTTTATATATAAATTTTATGTAATGGCAATGGTGGGTAAATTTTCAATCGATTTATGTTGTAAAAAAATTGTCTTAATCCAACGGTTATGTTTCTTTCTCTATGAATTAAGCGAACGGATCTATCTAATTATTGTGGAGTTCCATTTTCTCTTTTTTCTCGTGAGCCCATCAAGTACATTTTATATATAAATAGATTGACCAGCTATTGGCAGCTACATGTGCCTAAGAACCCCAAGATTATTTTAACCACCAGCTATCAGCAGCTCTGAGCGCAAGAGTTCACAACAGGAAGAAATTATAATTATCTTATGTACACGAGTTGTAAGCAACTGTCAGTTATCCTAATGATGTAACTTTTCGAGTAGATGATTTTTCATATAAAAAACTTTTTCATCCGAGTTAGTATGCAAAAGTTATGCCCATTTTTACAAATTTCAGAGAGATTTTGCAAATAAAGTCAAAATTCACATTTGCAAATTTTCCCAACAACTAGACCACATATCACATGAGAAACTTATTTTCTTTTATTTTTTTGACATTTCCATTATTTTCTTTTATTTTTTTTAAAACTGAAAAGGCGATCCCGGGGGGGGGGGGGTAGAGTTTGAAAATGGGACCTTTAGTACCGGTTCGTGGCACGAACCGGGACTAAAGGTCTCAACCCCATTAGTTCCGGTTCGTGCCACAAACCGCGACTAAAAGGGAGGAGCTTTAGTCGCGGTTGGCCTGGCCAACCGCGACTAAAGGCCTTTGGGCACCTTTAGTCGCGGTTGGCCTGGCCAACCGCGAGCCCAGGCATTTGGTCGCGGTTCGTCTGCCGAACCGCGACTAAAGACTTCATTAGTCGCGGTTCCTACAGTTTCGCGACTAATGGGGCTGGACGGAAGCCTCTTTTTCTACCAGTGTAGATAGCCTGGAAGCAGCAAGAATACGAACTCCTGAAATTAATAACTGAGAGAGACGTACATCCTGGAAAATCATGGATATGTTTGGCACCATAGGCTAGAACCTCAGGGGTGGAAAGGTCGCTGCTCGCCACCACGATCGGAGATCTACCAAAAAAATCAAAAGAACAGCAACACGTGAGATTAATTATCCTGATGCAATGGTCGATAGAGATCATACACAGAAATTGTCAGATACTTCCGTCATGGCTAATGGGAGTACAGATTACCTAGAAATCGCTGGATCGCAAGGAAGGCCAAACTGATCATAATCTAAGATAAACCTGTGGGAGGACAACTACCTCGCTGCTGTAGCGGGACAAATGAAGGGAATTTGTGTGCTGCTACTTGCCTGAGACGCCGGAGAGGAGGAGAAGTTTTGTAGAGAAGGCATCCGACAGTCTAATGTTGATGGAGGATGTAGACGGCGGCGGCGGCACGAAGGAGAGAGAGGATCAATAGGGCTCGTGAGGAATTTTTGAAGAAGGGCTCGTGAGTTTTTTTTAGGGAAGGAAGCGCTCGTGAGTTGTTGGGAGAGATGCGCACGTGTATTCGTTTCCTTATATTGAAAAGGTATTTTTATGTAATGGCAATGGTGGGTAAATTTTCAATCGATTTATGTTGTAAAAAAATTGTCTTCATTCAACGGTTATGTTTCTTTCTCTATGAATTAAGCGGACGGATCTATCTAATTATTGTGGAGTTTTCTAGCATTTTCTCTTCTTTCTGGTGAGCCCATCAAGTACTTTTTATATATAAATTTTATGTAATGGCAATGGTGGGTAAATTTTCAATCGATTTATGTTGTAAAAAAATTGTCTTAATCCAACGGTTATGTTTCTTTCTCTATGAATTAAGCGAACGGATCTATCTAATTATTGTGGAGTTCCATTTTCTCTTTTTTCTCGTGAGCCCATCAAGTACATTTTATATATAAATAGATTGACCAGCTATTGGCAGCTACATGTGCCTAAGAACCCCAAGATTATTTTAACCACCAGCTATCAGCAGCTCTGAGCGCAAGAGTTCACAACAGGAAGAAATTATAATTATCTTATGTACACGAGTTGTAAGCAACTGTCAGTTATCCTAATGATGTAACTTTTCGAGTAGATGATTTTTCATATAAAAAACTTTTTCATCCGAGTTAGTATGCAAAAGTTATGCCCATTTTTACAAATTTCAGAGAGATTTTGCAAATAAAGTCAAAATTCACATTTGCAAATTTTCCCAACAACTAGACCACATATCACATGAGAAACTTATTTTCTTTTATTTTTTTGACATTTCCATTATTTTCTTTTATTTTTTTTAAAACTGAAAAGGCGATCCCGGGGGGGGGGGGTAGAGTTTGAAAATGGGACCTTTAGTACCGGTTCGTGGCACGAACCGGGACTAAAGGTCTCAACCCCATTAGTTCCGGTTCGTGCCACAAACCGCGACTAAAAGGGAGGAGCTTTAGTCG
>NC_057803.1:709313980-709317352 GCF_018294505.1 Triticum aestivum
CTGATCTCGTAAACACCTGCGTACAATCACACGTAGCTAAGACCTTGCCTCCTCATTCGTACCCCCTATACTTACTGTCAGACTTAGAACCACGACAGTTGGCGCCCACTGTGGGGCAAAGCGTCTTAGCGACTTCCGTCGAGGTTACATTTTCTTCGATCTTCATCAGCATGGTTTCCAGTGGCGGTTTGGTCATGGTCAGCGAGTTCCGACTCGGCGCGCTCACTTTTGTCGCTGACGACTCCGCCTGGCTCCACGAGGCCACCCTCGATGTCGAGGCTCTTCCGGCTCGTGGCTCGGCGCACTTCCGTGTGAGTTCCTGCGGCGTCCTCCTTCGGCAGCCATCTTCTCCATACCAGTCGGTCATCGCGTTGTCATCCCACTCCGCTGGACGCTGCCGCAAGCAGTCTGGGCGTTCGCGGCTCCAGCGGTGGGTGAGACACGCGGTGGCTCGTCAGGAGTTCACCCCTCAAGTCGCGGCGATTGAGTCTGACGTGTTTCATTGCGGATCGGTCGACCTGTCGACCGATTTTGCAGATACCTTTTCCGAGAGCGGGAGTTGTGACCCCGCGGCGGAAGTCTTCATGGTCAACTCCCATCGCGGTCCGCCTGGTTTTTGTCGCAGCGGTGACGGCCGCAGGAGCGTTGGCCCGTCACTCGACCATGAAGAATATCAGCCTCAACCTCTCAGTTCGCAACAGGGGGAGGAGCTGCACCACCGCAACGTGGAGGCTCTCGAAACCCCCATCATACGGGAAACCGCTGAGGCCCGGGCCTTGGAGGCAATGCGCCTGGCCACTCTAGTTGAGCGCAGTCATTTGGAGAATCTCCAACATTCTCTCGACGAACGTGCTTGTCGACTGATCTCCGAGTCCAGTCGACGTCCATGGCAATTGTTTCCACCGAAAACTCAGGTATTCTGCACACCAATTCAAAATCTTGCAGCGGCTGCGCGTATTGCTGAGTCCATTGAGCCGTCCCGTTCGGAAGCTGGTAGAGGCTTGGAACAGATCAAAACGCTGCTCCGAGCAGCAGGAGACCAGAACTCCGTTGTGTCCCAGTCGCGGAATAGAATCCACAGCAGATCAGTAAGAGCAGACACCGTTCAGTCGACGCACAGCCCTAGGTCACCTTTGCGGCATGGAGGTCGTGATCATCGCCAGATCGGTACCTAGGAAGAGCTCATGGAGAATATGATCGTGAGTACGCCCGCGACAACTACCGTCGAGCGCTTTCGCCCCTTCTGAGGGACGGGTCATACGCGTCCCGGCGCAATGACGACAGGCATCCGTACGGGAATGATCGCAGAGTTCCACTCGACCCCAGAGAGCCCGGCTTCGACGCAAGGTCCGTCATTGTGCAGGGTTTGGTCGACCGGAACAGTGCATACAGAGAAGGGCTAGATCGGGACAGACCCAGTGGAGGCAGAGTCCATGTTTCGGCCCAGAGTGTTTTGGAAGAACCATCAGAGCCACTGAGATTCCTCATAACTTCAGACTGGCAACTAGCTTCAGTAAGTTTATAGGCGAGTCGAAGCTCGATACTTGGCTCGAAGACTACCGAGTGGCTATGCATATCAGTGGCGGCAGCGATGAGGTGGCCATGAAGCACCTTTCTCTGATGCTTGAAGGTTCTGCCAGGGCTTGGCTGAATCAGTTGGCCCCTGGGAGCATTTTGAGTTGGGATGAGTTAGCCCGAGTGTTCACCAGAATGTTCGAGGGCACTTGCAAGAGACCTGCTGGTCTACCGGAGCTGCATCATTGCATGCAGAAACTGAATTAAACCCTGAGAGACTATATCCAGAGATGGATCACTCTGCACCACACAGTGGAGAATGTGTTAGATCACCAAGTAGTTTGTGCCTTCAAGGAAGGCGTTCGCTACAGAGAGCTCAATCTAAAGTTCGGTCGGACTGGAGATATGTCTTTGACTCGGATGATGGAGATTGCCACAAAATAGGCTAACGGCGAAGAGGAAGACCGACTCAGGAGTGGCAAGCACAAAACAGTCGCCCAAGACACCGGAGGAGGAAATTCAAGTTGGAAGCAGAAGAGAAAGGCTGAGGCAGCAGGTCCTGTCGAGGCAGCAGGTCCTGCCGTGGCAGCAGTGTTGAATCAAGGAAAGTTCAAAGGGAAACCCAAAGGGCGTTGGACCCCCAAGAAAGTGAAGGACCAGGAAGGAAATGATGTGATGGATTTGCCGTGTCATATTCATACCAAGAAGGATGAGGAGGGGAACCTGATCCTCCCCAGTCATACCAATCGACAATGTCGACTCCTAATCCAGAGCTTCCGAGAGAGTAAACCCAGTGATAAGGACAAAGTGAAGGAAATATGCCCTAGAGGCAATAATGAAGTTATTATTTATTTCCTTATTTCATGATAAATGTTTATTATTCATGCTAGAATTGTATTAACCGGAAACATGATACATGTGTGAATACATATACAAACTTAATGTCACTAGTATGCCTCTACTTGACAAGCTCATTAATCAAAGATGGTTATGTTTCCTAACCATAGACATGAGTTGTCATTTGATTAACGGGATCACATCATTAGGAGAATGATGTGATTTACATGACCCATTCCATTAGCTTAGCACTTGATCGTTTAGTATGTTGCTATTGCTTTCTCCATGACTTATACATGTTCCTATAACTATGAGATTATGCAACTCCCGTTTACCAGAGGAACACTTTGTGTGCTACCAAACGTCACAACGTAACTGGGTGATTATAAAGGAGCTCTACAGGTGTCTCCAAAGGTACATGTTGAGTTGGCGTATTTCGAGATTAGGTTTTGTCACTCCGATTATCGGAGAGGCATCTCTGGGCCCTCTCGGTAATGCACATCACTATAAGCCTTGCAAGCAATGTATCTAATGAGTTAGTTACGAAATGATGCATTACGAAACGAGTAAAGAGACTTGCTGGTAACGATATTGAACTAGGTATTGGATACCTATGATCAAATCTCGGGCAAGTAACATACCGATGACAAAGGGAACAACGTATGTTGCTATGCGGTTTGACCGATAAAGATCTTCGTAGAATATGTAGGAGCCAATATGAGCATCCAGGTTCCGCTATTGGTTATTGACCGGAAACGTGTCTCGGTCATGTCTACAGAGTTCTCGAACCCGTAGGGTCCGCACGCTTAAGGTTTCGATGACAGTTATATTATGAGTTTATGAATTTTCATGTACCGAAGGTAGTTCGGAGTCCGGCATGTGATCACGGACATGACAAGGAGTCTCGAAATGGTTGAGACATGAAGATTGATGTATTGGAAGCCTATATTTGGATATCAGAAGTGTTCTGGGTGAAATCGGGATTTTACCGGAGTACCGAGGGGTTACCGGAACCCCCCG
>NC_057803.1:709320175-709322414 GCF_018294505.1 Triticum aestivum
AATGTCTGGTTGTGACATCCGAGTAGAAGAGGAAAACGGGGGAAAAGAGGGAGCAAACCAACCGTGAGTACTCATCCAAAGTACTCGCAAGCAAGGAGCTACACTACATATGCATGGGTATATGTGTAAGGAGGCAATATGAGTGAACTGAACTGCAGAATGCCAGAATAAGAGGGGGATAGCTAGTCCTATCGAAGACTACGCTTCTGGCAGCCTCCGTCTTGCAGCATGTAGAAGAGAGTAGATTGAAGTCCTCCAAGTAGCATCGCATAGCATAATCCTACTCGGCGATCCTCCCCTCGTCACCCTGTGGAAAAGCGATCACCGGGTTGTCTGTGGAACTTGTCTGGGTGTGTTTTATTAAGTATCCGGTTCTAGTTGTCATAAGGTCAAGGTACAACTCCGGGTCATCCTTTTACCGAGGGACACGGCTATTCGAATAGATAAACTTCCCTGCAGGGGTGCACCACATAACCCAACACGCTCGATCCCATTTGGCCGGACACACTTTCCTGGGTCATGCCCGACCTCGGAAGATCAACACGTCGCAGCCCTACATAGGCACAACAGAGAGGTCAGCACACCGGTCTAAATCCTATGGCGCAGGGGTCTGGGCCCATCGCCCATTGCACACCTGCACGTTGCGAGGGTGGCCGAAAGCAGAACTAGCCCCGTTAATACAAGAGCAGGCTTACGTTCCAATCTGGCGCGCGCCGCTCAGTCGTTGACGTCACGAAGGCTTCGGCTGATACCACGACGTCAAGTGCCCATATCTTTCCCGCGTAGTTGGTTAGTGCATATAGGCCAGTGGCCAGACTCAGATCAAATACCAAGATCTCGTTAAGCCTGTTATTATGAAGTAACCGCGAACGCCGACCAGGGCCAGGCCCACCTCTCGCCTAGGTGGTCTCAACCTGCCCTGTCGCTCCACCTCAAAGTAATGATCTGGGACCGTCGGTAACCCAGTCCCACCTCTACCTGGATGGAGCCACCTGTCCTTCCAACCCCCACATCGGAATCACTTGCGGGTACTCAACGAGCTGACCTGACTTTAACCACCATCTGTATAGTATGTAAATATGTATAGTATATACCCGTGATCACCTCCCGAGTGATCACGGCCTGATAGTATAGCAAGGCAGACTGACAAGAATGTAGGGCCATAGATGATAAACTAGCATCCTATACTATGTATTTAGGATTGCTGGTAAGGTATCAACAGATGTAGCAACAATGACAGGCTATGCATCAGAATAGGATTAACGGAAAGCAGTAACATGCTACACTACTCTAATGCAAGCAGTATAGAGGAGAATAGGCGATATCTAGTGATCAGGGGGGCTTGCCTGGTTTCTCTGGCAAGAAGGAGGGGTCGTCAACTCTGTAGTCGAACTGGGGATCGCCGGCAGTCTCGGGGTCTACCGGAAAGAAGTAACGGAGAGGGAACATAATAAATAACAGAGCAAACAAAGCATCACAAAGCGTAACAAGGCAATATGCGGTGTTCGGTGTGCCCTAACGCGGTAGTAGGTGGTACCGACGAAGGGGAGAAACATCCGGGAAAGTATCCTCGGTGTTTCGCGTTTTCGGACAGATGAACCGGAGGTAAAATGTTGCACGTTCACTATGCTAGGGACCCGTGGTTGACGAACGGGCTACGTATTCGGATTCGCCTTGTCATTCTGAGCAACTTTCATGTATAAAGTTTTTCCCTCTGAGCTACGGTTTATTTTATATTAATTTTTAAAGTTTTAAATCATTTTCTAAATTATTATTATTAAATTACTTCGAAATTAGTATTATTGCATCAGCATGATGTCAGCAGTCAACAGAGGTGTTGACTGGTCAAACTGACGTGTGGGTCCTGCATGTCATACACTGTTAACTGATTAACCAAATTAATTAGTTTAATTAACAGATTAGTTAGGTTAGTTAACTAATTATGTTAATTAAACAGGATTAATTAAGTTAATTGATTTAGTTAATTAATTAATTAAATTTATATTCATTATTATTATTTTTATTTCTTTTTTTTTAAATCGTTCTGGTGGCTGGGGCCCCCTTGTCAAAGGCACAGGGGCCTTAACGGGCATACGGGCCGGCGGGTGCGGGCGAAGCCGCAGCCTTGCCCGGTAATGAGGCGAGGACGGATCGGGACCGGAGCGGGCGCGTGGGCGCCGGCGCCCGATGCGGCCAGTGGGGGAGGAAGGGGGTCGGCGCGTGGCCCGTGGCCACGCCA
>NC_057803.1:709323083-709324694 GCF_018294505.1 Triticum aestivum
CCATTTATTATTGCCTCTAGGGCATATTTCCAACACAGATGAGTTTTCCTCCGAAACCCTGATACTTCGAAAGAGATTGTCCATTTTGTTCACGAAGTGCATCCAGCTTTTGCCGGGACCCTCTCAACTTTTTAGCACATGCTATGTGGGTGAAATGATGATACCATGCCAACTTTCAACCTTTTCAGATTTCATTTGTAGGGTTTTTCAATTTCAGGTTCATTTGAAATGCTTTTCAATTTTTGGGTCTTATAGCTCAAAATAATTAGTAAATGCATGAAAAATAACAAATGAAGTCAGAAAGGATTGAAAAGTGATGATGTGGCTTTGAATGGTGCATTTTGAACACACAAAAATTCAGGAGTTCAAATAAGTTTAAAAAAATGAAATCCCTTTGTAACAGATGAGTTTCTGTATGAAATCCTGATACTTTGAAAGAGGTTGTCCGTTTTGTACACGAAGTGCATCCAGTTTTTGCCGTAACCCTCTCAACTTTCTTGCACATGCTATGTGGATGAAATGATGATACCATGCCAACTTTCAACCTTTTCAGAGTTCATTTGAAATGCTTTTCAATTTTAGGGTCTTATAGCTCAAAATAATCAGTAAATGCATGAAAAATGGTGCATGAAAAATAACAAATAAAATAAATAAGTAATTAGAAACAAAATAATATAAACTTTATTAAAATATATAAATAGAAACAAAATAAAATAAACTTTAATAAAATTTATGAAACTAAAATTAACAAAGTATTTTCTGTTCAAAACATTATAAGAAACCTCTAGTATTATTGAAACTAAAATTATATAAAATTGATGCAACTAAAATTATCGAAGTATTTTCTGTTCAAAATCATTAAAAGCAAAAAGAATTTTCATAAAGGACTTTTTTTGTTAGAAACTTTAATAGCAAAAAGAATTATCATAAAGTAAAATAAATAAGTAATTAGAAACAAAATAAAATAAAATAAATAAGTTTTTTGTTGTAAGTAGAAACAAAACAAAATAAATAAAGCAAAAAGGAAAACAAAAAAAGGCAAAAAATAAAAAATATGCCACCTACTGGGCCACCACGGCCTGAATACGACTAGAAACCCATCGATGGGTGAGGATTCAGGCCGGCAGAAGGCCCAGTAAGCCCATCAGGCATAGCGGTGACAATTAGGCCCGTAAGCCTGCAATGGAGAGGAGCTCGAGAGGGGTGCGGCAGTGGGGCTTATAAACCACTGCGCGCCCCTCTCAACTAGCGAGGTGGGACTAAACTTTCGACGCGGGCGCAACAGCACAAGGCCTTTGGTTCCGGTTGGTGGCACCAACCGAGACTAATGGTGTGCATTGGTACCGGTTCGTGGCACTAACCGGTACCAATTCCCCCCTTTAGTCCCAGTTGGTGCCACCAACCGGGACCAAAGGCCGCCGCTTCCCGCCCTTTGGGCTGCTGAAAAGAGGCCTTTGGTCCCGGTTGGTGGCACCAACCAGGACTAAAGGTCGCATTCGTCCCGGTTGCTGTCACGAACCGGGACCAATGCTTTGTCTATATAACTAGCACTTGTGAAAATTTTCGTTCAGTTCGCGTCTTCCCCGCCCCGACGATGCAGCCAGGCTGCCC
>NC_057803.1:709324704-709340084 GCF_018294505.1 Triticum aestivum
ATTTTAATGTTTGGAAACCTTTATTGTTTGACTTAAAATCAAATTTGAATTCGAATCGCTTTTGAACTAACGCGAGATTAACAACAGTAACTATGATGACGTGGCATCATTAACGTGGGATTACTGTAGCCTGATTACCCGGGCGTCACAGGGCCTTAGTGGAGAAGAGGAGAGGCGGCCAGGGCTAGGCCACGCGCCCCTCCCCCTAGTCCGAATAGGACAAGGATAGGGGGGCGCCCCCCCCCCCTTTGCTTCCTCTCTTTCCCTCCTCTTTCCCCACTTCTCCAAGTACAACAAGGAAAGGAGGGAGTAGGACTCCCCATGGCGCGCCTCCTCCCTGGCTAGCTGCCCCCTCCCCCCTTGCTCCTTTATATACGGGGGCAGGGGACACCTCTAGACACAACAATTGATCTCTTGATCTCTTAGCTGTGTACGGTGCCCCCCTCCATCATAGTCCTCCTCGATAATATTGTAGCGGTGCTTAGGCGAAGCCCTGCGATGGTAGAACATCAAGATCGTCACCACGTCGTCGTGCTGACGGAACTCTCCCTCAACACTCGGCTGGATCGGAGTTCGAGGGACGTCATCGAGCTGAACGTGTGCTAGAACTCGAAGGTGCCGTAGTTTCGGTGCTTGATCGGTTGGGCCGTGAAGACGTACGACTACATCAACCGCGTTGTTCTAACGCTTCCGCTTTTGGTCTACGAGGGTACGTAGACAACACTCTCCCCTCTCGTTTCTATGCATCACCATGATCTTGCGTGTGCGTAGGATTTTTTTTGAAATTACTACGTTCCCCAACAGTGGCATCCGAGCCAGGTTTTATGCGTAGATGTTATATGCACGAGTAGAACACAAGTGAGTTGTGGGCGATACAAGTCATACTACTTACCAGCATGTCATACTTTGGTTCAGCGGTATTGTTGGATGAAGCGGCCCGGACCGACATTACGCGTACGCTTACGCGAGACTGGTTCTACCGACGTGCTTTGCACATAGGTGGCTGGCGGGTGTCAGTTTCTCCAACTTTAGTTGAACCGAGTGTGGCTACGCCTGGTCCTTGAGAAGGTTAAAACAGCACTAATTTGATGAACTATCATTGTGGTTTTGATGCGTAGGTAAGAACGGTTCTTGCTCAGCCCGTAGCAGCCACGTAAAATTTGCAACAACAAAGTAGAGAATGTCTAACTTGTTTTTGCAGGGCATGTTGTGATGTGATATGGTCAAGACGTGATGCTATATTTTATTATATGAGATGATCATCTTTTGTAATCGAGTTATCGGCAACTGGCAGGAGCCATATGGTTGTTGCTTTATTGTATGAAATGCAAGCGCCCTGTAATTGCTTTACTTTATCACTAAGCGGTAGCGATAGTCGTAGAAGCAATAGATTGCGAAACGACAACGATGCTACTATGCAGATCAAGGTGTCGCGCTGGTGACGATGGTGATCATGCGGTGCTTCGGAGATGGAGATCACAAGCACAAGATGATGATGGCCATATCATATCACTTATATTGATTGCATGTGATGTTTATACTTTATGCATCTTATCTTGCTTTGATTGATGGTAGCATTTTAAGATGATCTCTCACTAATTATCAAGAAGTGTTCTCCCTGAGTATGCACCGTTGCGAAAGTTCTTCGTGCTGAGACACCACGTGATGATCGGGTGTGATAGGCTCTACGTTCAAATACAATGGGTGCAAAACAGTTGCGCACACGGAATACTCAGGTTAAACTTGACGAGCCTAGCATATACAGATATGGCCTAGGAACACGGAGACCGAAAGGTCGAACGTGAATCATATAGTAGATATGATCAACATAGTGATGTTCACCATTGAAAACTACTCCATCTCATGTGATGATTGGACATGGTTTAGTTGATTTGGATCACGTGATCACTTAGATGACTAGAGAGATGTCTGTCTAAGTGGGAGTTCTTTAGTAATATGATTAATTGAACTTAAATTTATCATGAACTTAGCACCTGGTAGTATTTTCCAGGCCTATGTTGATTGTAGATAGATGGCTCGTGCTGTTGTTCCGTTGAATTTTAATGTGTTCCTTGAGAAAGCAAAGTTGAAAGATGATGGTAGCAATTACACGGACTGGATCCGTAACTTGAGGATTATCCTCATTGCTGCACAGAAGAATTACATCCTGGAAGCACCGCTGGGTGCCAGGCCTGCTGCAGATGCAACTGACGACATTAAGAAAGTTTGGCAGAGCAAAGCTGATGACTACTCGATAGTTCAGTGTGCCATGCTTTACGGCTTAGAACCGGGACTTCAATGATGTTTTGAACATCATGGAGCATATGAGATGTTCCAGGAGTTGAAGTTAATATTTCAAGCAAATGCCCGGATTGAGAGATATGAAGTCTCCAATAAGTTCTATAACTGCAAGATGCAGGAGAATAGTTCTCTCAGTGAACACATACTCAAAATGTCTGGGTATAATAATCACTTGATTTAACTGGGAGTTAATCTTCCCGATGATAGTGTCATTGACAGAATTCTTCAATCACTGCCACCAAGCTACAAGAGCTTCGTGATGAACTATAATATGCAAGGGATGGACAAGACTATTCTCGAGCTCTTCGCAATGCTAAAGGCTGCGGAGGTAGAAATCAAAAAAGGAGCATCAAGTGTTGATGGTCAATAAGACCACCAGTTTCAAGAAGAAGGGCAAAGGGAAAAAGAAGGGGAACTTCAAGAAGAATAGCAAACAAGTTGCTGCTCAAGAGAAGAAACCCAAGTCTGGACCTAAGCCTGAGACTGAGTGCTTCTACTGCAAGCAGATTGGTCACTGGAAGTGGAACTGTCCCAAGTATTTGGCGGATAAGAAGGATGGCAAGGTGAACAAAGGTATATGTGATATACATGTTACTGATGTGTACCTTACTAATGCTCGCAGTAGCACCTGGGTATTTGATACTGGTTCTGTTGCTAATATTTGCAACTCGAAACATGGACTACGGATTAAGTGAAGATTGGCTAAGGACGAGGTGACGATGCACGTGGGAAATGGTTCCAAAGTCGATGTGATCGCAGTCGGCACGCTACCTCTACATCTACCCTCGGGATTAGTTTTAGACCTGAATAATTGTTATTTGGTGCCAGGGTTGAGCATGAACATCATATCTGGATCTTGTTTGATGCGAGACGGTTATTCATTTAAATCATAGAATAATGGTTGTTCTATTTATATGAGTAATATCTTTTATGGTCATGCACCCTTGAAGAGTGGTCTATTTTTATTAAATCTCGATAGTAGTGATACACATATTCATAATGTTGAAGCCAAAAGATGCAGAGTTGATAATGATAGTGCAACTTATTTGTGGCACTGTCGTTTGGGTCATATTGGTGTAAAGCGCATGAAGAAACTCCATACTGATGGACTTCTGGAATCACTTGATTATGAATCAATTGGTACTTGCGAACCGCGCCTCATGGGAAAGATGACCAAAACGCCGTTCTCCGGAACTATGGAACGAGCAACTGATTTGTTGGAAATCATACATACCGATGTGTGTGGTCCAATAAATGTTGAGGCTCGCGGCGGGTATCGTTATTTTCTCACCTTCACAGATGATTTGAGCAGATATGGGTATATCTACTTAATGAAACACAAGTCTGAAACATTTGAAAAGTTCAAAGAATTCCAGAATGAAGTGGAAAATCATCGTAACAAGAAAATAAAGTTTCTACAATCTGATCGTGGAGGAGAATATTTGAGTTACGAGTTTGGTTTACATTTGAAACAATGCGGAATAGTTTCGCAACTCACGCCACCCGGAACACCACAGTGTAATGGTGTGTCCGAACGTCGTAATCGTACTTTACTAGATATGGTGCGATCTATGATGTCTCTTACTGATTTACTGCTATCGTTTTGGGGTTATGCTTTAGAGACAGCCGCATTCACGTTAAATAGGGCACCATCAAAATCCGTCGAGACGATGCCTTATGAACTGTGGTTTGGCAAAAAACCAAAGTTGTCGTTTCTTAAAGTCTGGGGCTGCGATGCTTATGTGAAGAAACTTCAACCAGATAAGCTCGAACCCAAATCGGAGAAATGTGTCTTCATAGGATACCCAAAAGAGACTATTGGGTACACCTTCTATCATAGATCTGAAGGCAAGACTTTTTTTGCTAACTTCGGATCCTTTCTAGAGAAGGAGTTTCTCTCGAAAGAAGTGAGTGGGAGGAAAGTAGAACTTGATGAGGTAACTGTACCTGCTCCCTTATTGGAAAGTAGTTCATCACAGAAACCGGTCCTGTGACAACTACACCAATCAGTGAGGAAGCTAATGATATTGATCATGAAACTTCAGATCAAGTTACTACCGAACCTCGTAGGTCAACCAGAATAAGATCCGCACCAGAGTGGTATGGTAATCCTATTCTGGAAGTCATGTTACTTGACCATGACGAACCTACGAACTATGAGGAAGCGATGATGAGCCCAAATTTCGCAAAATGGCTTGAGGCCATGAAATCTGAGATGGGATCCATGTATGAGAACAATGTATGGACTTTGGTTGACTTGCCCGATGATCGGCAAGCCATCGAGAATAAATGGATCTTCAAGAAGAAGACTGACGTTGATGGAAATGTAACTGTCTACAAAGCTCGACTTGTTGCAAAAGGTTTTCGACAAGTTCAAGGGGTTGACTTCAATGAGACTTTCTCACTCGTAGCGATGCTTAAGTCTGTCCGAATCATGTTAGCAATTGCCGCATTTTATGATTATGGAATATGGCAAATGGATGTCAAAACTGCGTTCCTGAATGGATTTCTGGAAGAAGAGTTGTATATGATGCAACTAGAAGGTTTTGTTGATCCAACAGATGCTAACAAAGTGTGCAAGCTCCAGCGATCCATTTATGGACTGGTGCAAGCCTCTCGGAGTTGGAATAAATGCTTTGATAGTGTGATCAAAGCATATGGTTTTATACAGACTTTGGAGAAGCCTGTATTTACAAGAAAGTCAGTGGGAGCTCTGTAGCATTTCTGATATTATATGTAGACGACATATTGTTGATTGGAAATGATATAGAATTTCTGGATAGCATAAAGGGATACTTGAATAAAAGTTTTTCAATGAAAGACCTCAGTGAAACTGCTTACATATTGGGCATCAAGATCTATAGAGATAGATCAAGACGCTTCATTGGACTTTCACAAAGCACATACCTTGATAAAGTTTTGAAAAAGTTCAAAATGGAACAGGCAAAGAAAGGGTTCTTGCCTGTATTACAAGGTGTGAAGTTGAGTCAGACTCAATGCCCGACCACAGCAGAAGATAGAGAGAAAATGAAAGATGTTCCCTATGCTTCAGCCATAGGCTCTATTATGTATGCAATGCTGTGTACCAGACCTGACGTATGCTTAGCAATAAGTTTAGCAGGGAGGTACCAAAGTAATCCAGGAATGGATCATTGGACAGCGGTCAAGAATATCCTGAAATACCTGAAAAGGACTAAGGATATGTTTCTCGTTTATGGAGGTGACAAAGAGCTAGTCGTAAATGGTTACGTCGATGCAAGCTTTGACACTGATCCGGACGATTCTAAATCGCAAACCAGATACATGTTTATATTGAACGGTGGAGCTATCAGTTCGTGCAGTTCTAAACAAAGCGTCGAGGAGGGATCTGCATGTGAAGCGGAGTACATACCTACTTCGGAAGCAGCAAATGAAGGAGTCTGAATGAAGGAGTTCATTTCCGATCTAGGTGGCATACCTAGTGCATCGGGACCAATGAAGATCTTCTGTGACAATACTGGTGCAATTTCTTTGGCAAAGGAATCCAGATTTCACAAGAGGACCAAGCACATCAAGAGACGCTTCAACTCCATCCGGGACCAAGTCTAGGTGGGAGACATAGAGATTTGCAAGATAGATATGGATCTGAATGTTGCAGACCCATTGACTAAGCCTCTTCCACGAGTAAAACATGATCAACACCAAGGCTCCATGGGTGTTAGAATCATTACTGTGTAATCTAGATTATTGACTCTAGTGCAAGTGGGAGACTGAAGGAAATATGCCCTAGAGTCAATAATAAAGTTATTATTTATTTCCTTATTTCATGATAAATGTTTATTATTCATGCTAGAATTGTATTAACCGGAAACATGATACATGTGTGAATACATAGACAAACTTAATGTCACTAGTATGCCTCTACTTGACTAGATCATTAATCAAAGATGGTTATGTTTCCTAACCATAGACATGAGTTTTCATTTGATTAACGGGATCACATCATTAGGAGAATGATGTAATTGACATGACCCATTCCGTTAGCTTAGCACTTGATCGTTTAGTATGTTGCTATTGCTTTCTTCATGACTTATACATGTTCCTACAACTATGAGATTATGCAACTCCCGTTTACCGGAGGAACACTTTGTGTGCTACCAAATGTCACAACGTAACTGGGTGATTATAAAGGAGCTCTACAGGTGTCTCCAAAGGTACATATTGAGTTGGCGTATTTTGAGATTAAGTTTTGTCACTCCGATTGTTGGAGAGGTATCTCTGGGCCCTCTCGATAATGCACATCACTATAAGCCTTGCAAGCAATGTAGCTAATGAGTTAGTTATGGAATGATGCATTACGGAACGAGTAAAGAGACTTGCCGGTAACGAGATTGAACTAGGTATTGGATACCGACGACCAAATCTCGGGCAAGTAACATACCGATGACAAAGGGAACAACGTATGTTGGTATGCGGTTTGACCGATAAAGATCTTCATAGAATATGTAGGAGCCAATATGAGAATCCAGGTTCCGCTATTGGTTATTGACCGGAAACGTGTCTCGGTCATGTCTACATAGTTCTCGAACCCGTAGGGTCCACACGCTTAAGGTTTCGATGACAGTTATATTTTGAGTTTATGAGTTTTGATGTACCGAAGGTTGTTCGGAGTCCCGAATGTGATCACGGACATGACGAGGAGTCTCGAAATGGTCAAGACATGAAGATTGATATATTGGAAGCCTATATTTGGATATCGGAAGTGTTCCGGGTGAAATCGGGATTTTACCGGAGTACCGAGGGGTTACCGGAACCCCCTGGGGGCTTAATGGGCCATAGTGGGCCTTAGTGGAGAAGACGAGAGGTGGCCAGGGCTGGGCCGCGCGCCCCTCCCCCCTAGTCCGAATAGGGCAAGGAGAGGGGGGGCGCCCCCCCCCCTTTCCTTCCCCTCTCTCCCTCCTCTTTCCCCCCTTCTCCAAGTCCAACAATGAAAGGAGGGAGTCCTACTCCCGGTGGGAGTGGGACTCCCCATGGCGCGCCTCCTCCCTGGCCGGCCGCCCCCTCCCCCCTTGCTCGTTTATATACGGGGGCAGGGGGCACCTCTATACACAACAATTGATCTCTTGATCTCTTAGCGGTGTGCGGTGCCCCCTCCACCATAGTCCTCCTCAATAATATTGTAGCGGTGCTTAAGCGAAGCCCTGCGACGGTAGAACATCAAGGTCGTCACCACGCCGTCGTGCTGACGGAACTCTCCCTCGACACTCGGCTGGACCGGAGTTCGAGGGACGTCATCGAGCTGAACGTGTGCTAGAACTCGGAGGTGCCGTAGTTTCGGTGCTTGATCGGTCGGGCCGTGAAGACGTACGACTACATCAACCGCGTTGTTCTAACGCTTCCGCTTTTGGTCTACGAGGGTTGATACGTCTCCAACGTATCTATAATTTTTGATTGTTCCATGCTATTATATTACCTGTTTTGGATGTTTATTGTCTTTATTTTACACATTTATATCATTTTTGGGACTAACCTACTAACCGGAGGCCCAGCCCGTATTGCTGTTTTTTTGCCTATTTCAGTATTTCGCAGAAAAGGAATATCAAACGGAGTCCAAACAGAATGAAACCTTCGAGAGCATGATTTTTGGAACGAACGTGATCCAGAGGACTTGGAGTGCAAGTCAAGAAGCAGCCGAGGCTCCCACGAGATAGGAGGGCGCCCCCCTGTAGGGCGCGCCCCCCTGTCTCGTGGGCCCCTCGGGCATCCACCGACGTACTTTTCCTCCTATATAAGCCTACGTACCCCGAAAACATCCAGGGGCAGGACGAAACACAATTTCCATCACCATAACCTTGTGTATCCGCGAGATCTCATCTTGGAGCTTTCGTTGGCACTCTGTCGGAGGGGGAATCGACCACGGAGGTCTTCTACATCAACATCCTTGCCTCTCCGATGAGTTGTGAGTAGTTTACCACAGACCTACAGGTCCATAGTTATTAGCTAGATGACTTCTTCTCTCTTTTTGGATCTCAATACAATGTTCTCCCCCTCTCTTGTGGAGATCTATTCGATGTAATATGTTTTTGCGGTGTGTTGGTCGAGATCCGATGAATTGTGGGTTTATGATCAGATTTATCTATGGATAATAATTGAATCTTCTCTGAATTCTTTTATATGATTGAGTTATCTTTGCAAGTCTCTTCGAATTATCGGTTTGGTTTGGCCTACTAGATTGATCTTTCTTGCCATGGGAGAAGTGCTTAGCTTTGGGTTCAATCTTGCGGTGTTCTTACCCAGTGACAGAAAGGGTTGCAAGACACGTATTGTATTGTTGCCATCGAGGATAACAAGATGGGGTTTATATCATATTGCTTGAGTTTATCCATCTACATCATGTCATCTTGCTTAATGTGTTACTCTATTCTTATGAACTTAATACTCTAGATGCATGCTGGATAGCGGTCGATGTGTGGAGTAATAATAGTAGATGCAGGCAGGAGTCGGTCTACTTGTTATGGATGTGATGCCTATATACATGATCATGCCTAGATAACGTCATAATTATTTGCTTTTCTATCAATTACTTGACAGTAATTTGTTCACCCACCGTAATACTTATGCTCTCGAGAGAAGCCTCTAGTGAAACCTATGGCCCCCGGGTCTATCTCTTATCATATTTGTTTCCAATCTACTTTTATTTGCATCTTTATTTTTTGCATCTATATTATAAAATACCAACAATATATTTATCTTATCACACTATCTCTATCAGATCTCACTTTTGCAAGTGGCCGTGAAGGGATTGACAACCCCTTTATCGTGTTGGTTGCGAGTTCTCAGTTTGTTTGTGTAGGCGCGTGGGACTTGTTGAGGAGCCTCCTACTGGATTGATACCTTGGTTCTCAAAAACTGAGGGAAATACTTACGCTACTATTGCTGCATCACCCTCTCCTCTTCGAGGAAAACCAACGAAAGCTCAAGACGTAGCAAGGGTACGTAGACAACACTCTCCCCTCTCGTTGCTATGCATCACCATGATCTTGCATGTGCGTAGGAAATTTTTTGAAATTACTACGTTCCCCAACACAAAGAGCCTGAGAAGGAAGAAGAGGATAAGGATGATGACGATGGTTATCCCAATGTCAATGCCACCTTGGTGATTTTTGCCGATATCGAGAGCAAAAGTCGATTGAAGGTCATTAACAGAGAGGTAAACATGGTTGCTCCAGCAACACCAAGGTATCTGAAGTGGTCTAAAAACCCCATTACATTCGACCAGTCCGACCACCCGGCACACGTAGCTACCCCTCGGCGGCAAGTGCTAGTGGTCGACCTAGTCGTGGGAGGCACCCGACTGACTAAGGTCCTGATAGATGGTGGCAGTGGCCTGAATATTCTGTATGCTGAGGCCCTCAAAGGAATGGGCATTCCGATGTCCAAACTCGGCAAGAGCAACATGCGATTTCATGGAATCATCCCTGGAAAGAAAGCCGAATCACTCAGCCAGATCACTCTCGACGTGGTTTTCAGCGATGAGAAAAATTTCCGCAAGGAGAAGTTGACGTTTGAGGTTGTCGATTTCCAGAGTGCATATCATGCCATTTTGGGCAGACCTGCTTATGTTAGCTTTATGGCTCGACCGTGCTATGTATATCTCAAGATGAAGATGCCAGGCCCCAGAGGTGTAATAACGGTTTTCGGCAACCCTCAGAGAGCAGAAGATTGTCTTCAAGATGGAGCAAAGATAGCAGATGAGCAGATGGGAGCAGTAGAATGGCAAGAGTACCAGAAGACTGCAGATCCGAGTGATTTGCTGCGTGCTAAGTGGCCTGTCTCGGAGTCTGCATTTCAGTCAGCCGGCGAAACCAAGCCAGTCCATGTTCACCCGACGGACCCCAATGCTGCTACGACCCATATCTCGACGACACTCAACAGCAAATAGGAAGAAGCGCTCATCCAGTTCCTCTGTGAGAACTGGGACATCTTTGCATGGAAGCCATCCGACATGCCAGGTGTACCCAGGTAGCTGGCTGAGCACCATTTGTCAGTCGATCCGAAAGTAAAACCCGTTAAATAGCATATCTGACGGTCCTCCACGGAGAAGAGAAAGTCCATTGGCGAGGAGGTGGCTCGGCTCCTAGCTGCTGAGTTCATCCGCGAGATATACCACTCTGAGTGGCTCGCCAATGTTGTTATGCTTCCCAAGAAAGATAAATCACTCTGAATGTGTATTTACTTCAAGCACATCAATCGGGCCTGCCTGAAAGATCATTTTCCTCTGCCCCGCATCGACCAGATAGTCGACTCAACTGCGGGATGTGAGTGACTGTCCTTCCTGGACGCATATTCCGGGTACCATCAGATCCGACTGTATGGACCCGATGAGATAAGGATGGCTTTCATCACCCCGTTCGGGTCTTTTTGCTATGTTAATATGCCCTTTGGCCTCAAGAATGCTGGTGCCACATTCATGCGCATGATTCAGAAGTGCATGCTCACTCAAATCAGTCGGAATGTGGACATACATGGATGACATAGTGGTTAAATCACGCAAAGGATCCGACCTGCTGACTGACCTTGCTGAAACCTTTGCCAACCTGAGAAGGTATGATATCAAGCTTAATCCATCAAAGTGCACATTTGGAGTCCCAAGCGGAAAGTTACTCGGTTTTCTCATTTCCGAACGAGGGATCGACGCAAACCCAGAGAAGATTGGCACAATCCTCCGAATGAAATGCCCAGTGCGTGTGCATGACGTTCAGAAGCTTACTGGTTGTTTGGCTGCTTTGAGCCGATTCATCTCACGCCTCGGTGAAAAGGCACTGCCTCTTTACCGAGTGACGAAGAAATCTGACAAGTTCGAGTGGAATGACGAAGCTGAAGCAGCGTTTGAGGAGCTCAAAGCCCTGCTTTCCACCCAGCTAGTGCGTCTTGCTCCGGTTAGCAAGGAGCCTCTGCTGCTTTACATCACAGCCACAGGACAAGTTGTTAGCACAGTGCTCATGGTCGAGTGGGAAGAACAAGGCAATGCATTCAAAGTTCAGCGCCCCGTGTATTACATTTCAGAAGCTTTCACTCCATCCAAGTAGAGATATCCTCACTATTAGAAGCTTGTTTATGGGATTTACATGACCACGAAGAAGGTTGCACATTATTTCTCTGATCACTCAATTTTAGTCGTCAGCGACGCTCCATTATTAGAGATTCTAAATAACAGAGATGCAACTGGTCGAGTGGCCAAGTGGACGATTGAACTTCTTCCTTTGGATATCAAATTTGAGGCAAAGAAGGCCATTAAGTCTCAAGCAATTGCAGATTTTCTCGCAGAGTGGACAGAACAACAACAGCCGATTCAAATTCAGTCGGAACATTGGACCATGTTCTTTGATGGATCCAAGATGTTAAATGGCTCTGGTGTAGGAGTGATCTTTGTGTCCCCACAGGGAGACAAGCTCAGTTATGTCCTGCAGATTCACTTTGATTCTTCAAACAATGAATATGAGTATGAGGCACTATTGTATGGGTTGTGTATGGCCATTTCACTCGGCGTCCGGCGCTTGATGGTTTATGGCGACTCAGACTTAGTGGTTAACCAAGTAATGAAGGAATGGGACGTCAGGAGTCCCACAATGACAGGTTATTGCAATGTAGTGAGAAATCTAGAGAAGAAGTTTGAAGGGTTAGAGCTCCACCACATACCACGGATCAAGAATCAAGCCGCTGATGATCTGGCGAAGATAGGTTCCACTCGGAAGCCTATTCCCAGCAATGTGTTCTTGGAGCATCTCCATACCCCGTTAGTACAAGAAGATCCCTTCAAGGAAGAGCCCCCGCAACCAATAAGTTCAACCAACCTGACTGAGATCGAGGTTCCAGCCGTGGTCGACCTAATCATGGAAGTCTTGGTGGTCATGCCCGATTGGACAGTACCGTACATCTCGTACATTCTTAGAAAGGAGCTCCCAGAGGATGAAGATGAGGCTCGCCAGATAGTCCGTCGATCCAAAGCTTTCATCGTGATGAAAGGACATCTATACAGAGAAAGTGTCACAGGAGTGGCCCAATGATGCATCACCCCAGAAGAAGGCCGAATGATCCTAAACGACATCCACTCGGGGACCTGTGATCATCATGCGTCCTCTTGGACCATTGTGGCCAAAGCATACCGGGCGAGATTCTATTGGCCTCGAGAAAATGAGATGGCGAAAGATATAGTTGATAAGTGCGCAGGTTGCCAGTTCTACTCCAACATGTCTCACAAGCCCGCATCTGCCCTGAAGACTATTCCACTTGTCTAGCCGTTTGCAGTCTGGGGATTGGATATGGCTGGGCCCTTCAAGACCGGCGCGAGTGGTTTCGCCCGTTTACTCAGAGCAGTCGACAAGTTCACCTAGTAGATCGAAGCCAAGCCCATCAAAAACCTTGAAGCAGGCACTGCCGTCAGTTTCATTGGAGAGTTGATATTCAGATATGGAGTTCCTCACAGCATCATCACAGATAAGGCTCCAACTTTGATTCTAATGAGTTCAAGGCATTCTGCGCTTCCCAAGGCACTCGGGTCAACTAAGCGTCCGTCGCACACCCGCAGTCGAATGGACAGGCAGAAAGGGCGAATGGTTTGGTCCTTCAAGGGTTAAAGTCTCGACTGATGCGCGATCTTAAGCATGCTACTGGTGCTTGGGTGACTGAATTGCCATCAGACCTATGGGGGCTGAGAACAACGCCCAACAAGTCGACTAATCGAACCCCTTTCTTCCTAGTGTACGGTGCTGCGGTGTGCTTCCGTGTGATTTACTGCACAATGCTCCCCGAGTTGAGCTATTCTCACAAGCTGAAGCAGAGCAAGCACGTGAAGACGCAGTTGACCTCCTAGAGGAAGAGCGCGAGATGGCTTTGGTTCGGTCGACCATCTATCAGCAAGATCTGTGTCAATTCCACGCTCGCAATGTCAGAGGTCGAGCATTTCAGGAAGGAGACCTTGTGCTCCGAGTGGTTCAGAAATGACCTCACAAGCTCGCTCTGACCTGGGAAGGTCCCTTCATCATCACCAAGGTGCTTCACAATGGAGCATACCACATTTACAACGTAGCCAAGAAAATGGACGAGCCACTGATGACCCACAAGTGTAGGGGATCCGTAGTCTTTTCGATAAGTAAGAGTGTGGAACCCAACGAGGAGTAGAAGGAAATGATAAGCGGTTTTCAGTAAGGTTTTCTCTGCAAACACTGAAATTGTAGGTAATAGATAGTTTTGTGATAAGATAATTTGTTACGAGTAACAAGCAATGAAAGTAAATAAAGTGCAGCAAGGTGGCCCAATCCTTTTTGTAGCAAAGGATAAGCCTGGACAGTTTCTTATAATGAGAAAAGCGCTCCTGAGGACACATGGGAATTATCGTCAAGCTAGTTTCATCACGCTCATATGATTTGCGTTCAGTACTTTGATAATTTGATATGTGGGTGGACTGGTGCTTGGGTACTGCCCTTACTTGGACAAGCATCCCACTTATGATTAACCCCTATTGCAAGCATCCGCAACTACAAAAGAAGTATTAAGGTAAACCTAACCACATCATTAAACATATGGATCCAAATCAGCCCCTTACGAAGCAACGCATAAACTAGGGTTTAAGCTTCTGTCACTCTAGCAACCCATCATCTACTTACTTCCCAATGCCTTCCTCTAGGCAAAAATAATGGTGAAGTGTCATGTAGTGGACGTTCACATAACACCACTAGAGGAAAGACAACATACATCTCATCAAAATATCGAACGAATACCAAATTCACATGACTAATAATAGCAAGACTTCACCCATGTCCTCAGGAACAAACGTAACTACTCACGAAGCATATTCATATTCATAATCAGAGGAGTAATAATATGCATTAAGGATCTGAACATATGATCTTCCACCAAGTAAACCAATAAGCATCAACTACAAGGAGTAATCAACACTACTAGCAACCCACATGTACCAATTTGTGGTTTTGGATACAAGATTGGATACAAGAGATGAACTAGGGTTTGAGAGGAGATGGTGCTGGTGAAGATGTTGATGGAGATTGACCCTCTCCTGATGGGAGTATCGTTGGTGATGATGATGGTGATGATTTCCCCCTCCCGGAGGGAAGTGTCCCCGGCAGAACAGCTCTGCCGGAGCTCTAGATTGGTTCCGCCAAGGTTCCACCTCATGGCGGCAGAGTTTCGTCCCGTAAGCTTGCCCACGATTTTTTTTTCCAGGGTAAAAGCCTTCATATAGCAGAAGATGGACACCGGAGGGCCACCAGGGGGCCCAGGAGACAGGGGGCGCGCCCAGTAGGGGTGGGCGCACCCCCCACCCTCCTAGCCAGGGTGTGGGCCCCCTGAGGTGTTTCTTCCGCTCAATAGTTCTTATTAATTCCGAAAATAAGTTTCGTGGAGTTTCAGGTCTTTTGGAGCAGTGTAGAATAGGTTTCCAATGTTTGCCCCTTTTCCAGCCAGAATTCCAGCTGCCGGCATTCCCCCTCTTCATGGTAAACCTTATAAAATAAGAGAGAATAGCCATAAGTATTGATATATAATGTGTAATAACATCCCATAATGCAATAAATATTGATATAAAAGCATGATGCAAAATGGACGTACCAGCCACGTGCATGGAACGGAGAGCTGCTTCGTCCTTTCTATACCTAAAATCACTCGACCCGACGAGTTGTAATAAAAGCACTTCAGTTTGTTTTCCAAAGACAAGACTTTTACAGTATCTTAATGATTGGTTTCTCGTAATCACTTGTGTTCAAATCCCCTAGTGGGTGGCTTAGCCGCGAACCTGATTCGCCTAAGTTAAAAACATTACGACTGGAGAGCAATCCTGCCACTCGAAGGCTTAGCTGCGACCCCGTAATCGCCTAAGTTAAAAAACATTCCGAGTGGAGAGCACTCCTCCCACTCGGAGGCTTAGCTACGCCCCGTAATCGCCTAAATTAAAAAAACACTCTGAGTGGAGAGCAATCCGCCCACTCGGAGGCTTAGCTGCGAAACCGTAATCACCTAACTTAAAAGCATTCCGCGTGGAGAGCAATCCTCCCACACGGGGGCTTAGCTGCGACCCCGTAATC
>NC_057803.1:709341254-709342123 GCF_018294505.1 Triticum aestivum
CCTAGTGGAGAGCAATCCTCCCACTCGGGGGCTTAGCTGCGACCCCTTAATCGCCTAAGTTAAAAACATTCCGAGTTAAGAGTAACCTTCCCACTTGGAGGCTTAGCCGCGACCCCGTAATCGCCTAAGTTAAAAACATTCCGAGTGGAGAGAAATCCTCCCACTCGGAGGCTTAGCTGCAACCCCGTAATCGCCTAAGTTAAAAACATTCCGAGTGGAGAGAAATCCTCCCACTCGGGGGCATAGCTGCGACCCCGTAATCGCCTAAGTTAAAAACATTCCGAGTGTCACAGCCCTAGAGCTTGCTTGTAACTAGTGTCATTGCATCCATGCATCGTGTCTAAATTTCTTTTAAACTAGAAATGGGGATGTTCAAACCCTAGCACCAAATACAATTCAAATAGGTTCAACCAAAATATTTTCAATGACCTCAAAATATCCTTTTAAAATGTTCATGATTTATGGAAAAAGGTGAAAGCCTCTACCAGAGATAATGCATATTTTTCTAGGACATTTTGGTCACTGAATTAAATCATTATGGTATTTGAGTTGGAGTTTAAAAGTTACCATTAAATATTGGTTGCTCCAAATATTCTGAAATTTATTGTGTGGTTTGAAAATAATTCCGAGTCGAGAGCAATCCTCCCACTCGGGGGCTTAGCTTTGACCCCATAATTGCCTAAGTTAAAAAACCCGAGTGGAGAGCAGTCCTCCCACTCGGGGGCTTAGCTACGACCCCGTAATCACATAAGTTAAAAATATTCCACTCGGGGGCTTAGCTGCGACCCCGTAATCGCCTAAGTTAAAAACATTCCTAGTGGAGAGCAATCCTCCCACTCGGGGGCTTAGCTGCGACCCCTTAATCGCCT
>NC_057803.1:709345372-709383624 GCF_018294505.1 Triticum aestivum
TTCCGAGTGGAGAGCAATCCTCCCACTCGGAGGCTTAGCTGTGACCCTGTAATCACCTAAGTTAAAAACATTCCGAGTGGAGAGCAATCCTCCCACCCGGAGGCTTAGTTGCGACCCCATAATAGCCTAAGTTAAAAACGTTCCGAGTGGAGAGAAATCCTCCCACTCGGGGGCTTAGCTGCGACCCCGTAATCGCCTAAGCTAAAAACATTCCGAGTGGAGAGCAATCCTCCCACACGGGGGCTTAGATGCGACCCCGTAATCGCCTAAGTGAAAAACATTCCGAGTTGAGAGCAATCCTCCCACTCGGGGGCTTAGCCGCGACCCCGAAATCGCCTAAGTTACAAGTTCCTCTGAGCTACGCCACAAATACAACGTATGCTCCATCCCGATCCGCAAGGACGACGAGGTGTTGATTGAACACCACGTCTGAGCTGCGCCACAAGTACAATGTACGCTCCATCCCAATCCGCAAGGACGACGAGGTTTCGATTGAACACCACGTCTGAGCTGCGCCACAAGTACAATGTACCTTCCCGATCCGCAAAGATGACGAGGTGTCGATTGAACACCACATCTGAGTTGCGCCACAAGTACAATGTACCTTGCCGATCCGCAAGGACGACGAGGTGTCGATTGAACACCACGTCTGAGCTCCGCCACAAGTACAATGTACACTTTACTCGACACACTACAGGAAACAACTAATTTGCCGTCAGGGGGCGTCTTTGCCGTCAGCTTTTCGTCGGGCAGACGGCAAAGAAAGGGTTTTTGTCATCATTTGCAGACGGCAAAGAAAAATTGACAGCAAAGTGGACTTTGCCAAAAACACAGACGACAAAGATTTCACTTTGCCTCCTGCCAAAACAAACACAGATTTGTTTTGGTAGACGGCAAAGTGAGCTCTTTGCCGTTTGTTTTTGTTTTGCAGACGGCAAAGAGAAAGCACATCACACGGATCGCTCACACGGATTGATGACTTGGCAAGATCTGAGACACATATCCCCACCAGGCCATCGGTCGCACACCCCACCCACCCACCCACGATACACACGCCCCCAGGGCAGCACCCACGCGCCCCACACCCAGTTTCCCTTATCCCCACCCCCGCCGCTCGTTTCTCTCTCTCTCGTTTCTCTGCCTCTCACTCTGAATCCAGCACGCCGGCCGGTGCTGCCACCACCTCAACCCCCGGCCCCGACCAACACCTCCCCGGTCCTGGCCTCGCCGGCCACCACTTGGCCCATGCGGTCGCGGCCACTCCCCACTTCGCCCCCAGCGCCGCCGGCCCCTGTCACTTTCCCCGTCGCTACCGTAGGCCAGTCGGCGCCCGTCACCACCTCGCCGCCGGCCCCGGCCTCGCTGGCTGCCATCTTGCCCGCCGGCCCCGACCTCATCGCCCGTCGACCCCGACCTCGTCGCTCGTCGCCACCGACGGCCTCCCCGCCCCGTCGCTCGTCGTCCCAGGCAGCCTCCGTGCCTCGTCGCCCCCGCCGGCCTCCGGCGGTCCCGGCCCCGTCACCCCCGCAGGCCTCCACCGGCCTCGACCTCCGGCACCGGCCCGGCCTTGAGGAGCGGCGGCAGCTCCTCAGGCATCAATGGTGGCGTCGGTGTGCACTATTCTTGGAGAAAGAAAGGAGTAGGGAGAGGTGTGCGGCTGCTGGTTGCTGCTGCTCCGGCCACCACGGGCACAGGAGAAAGGACAGGGGACGCTCGCTGGGAGGCGGTGGCATAGATCGAACTCAAGATGGCTGCACGTGTTAGATCTCGTGCTGCTATTGTGAAATATATTGTCTAAATAGAGTAATGATGTATTCTGTTTTGCCTTGGATCAGCAAGTAGTGATGTATTATGTGTAAATATAGTAATTTTGTATTTAAAAATTTGTTCATTCATCATTGATCTTCGAACAAAGTGTCGATGGATACTGTGGCGTTTGTTGTTGTCTGGTAGTTACTTGTAGCCTTTGCACTTAGACTGTTAGTTAAGATTACTAGTCGCCAACCCGTGCCATTGCACGGGCTAGTAAGTTCATATTCTGTACTTCTTGTTTTATACGAAGATTTCGCTTCCTTGCAGGGCTAATTGTGTGTTCATTGTAATTGTTTTATTGGACTTTTTTTATAAGTTGTTGTGTTAAATTAGTTTTCAAAAGTTGATGCTATATTCAGAAAGATAATATTGAAATCAAACAACTTGTGATACTATTGGAAAATTTCCCCCTCGGGTATGTTAGCCTGGTGGTGAATTGGACTATATTTTATTAAAATGTTTATGCAAAGTATGTAAATACAATAACATCTATGGAAATTTCAATAATTTGACTTATGAGATACATTGCAATAATTTGATTTATGAGACAAAAAACACAGGAGTTTCTTTGAAGAACTGAAAGCATGATCCTAAGCTTTAAGCGAGTTACCACATATACTTTGAACTCCACATGCAACATCGCAAATGGGGGTAAATGTGCTCTTGGTCTATTTTTTAGAATAATTCTTGTTAAATTGTCATGTTAGAATTCGAGGGGCTAACCATTTTCATTCAAATAAGGCTTCTCAAGAGAATTGTAATGGGGAAAACAAATTAAGGCCGAGTTCTCAGTGACATTAATACCCTGAAATTTGAGAACCGTGAAGCAATTTAATGGGCTTACACAATTACTATTCATCTACCATTCTGAAATGCTTATATTTTGCCTTTATCAGAACCTGTTTACCACACGTGTAGTTGAACATTTTAATCAGAATAAGTACATAATAATTAAGTTTTTGTCGTTTAATCACTTAACATGTCATTTCCTTTTCACCCTTTTGACTTTGGTAAAGGAAGAGTGTAAAAAGGACTTAAAAGTAGTGTTCCTAATAAAAAGAAGTACTGAAAGTTCACAAAGAAAGCAGCGCCAGTATTTGCTCCTAAAACCTAGAAAAATCTCGTTGAGGCTGATCATGGTCTAATATTCTAATTAAAACCTTTTCTATTAGATGAACTCAGGAAGAGTAAGAGGGAGGTTAACAATGTAAAGTAGTAAGAGACAACTACCCTTAGCTTACCACGGAGTATGCAGATTAGCAGCGATTCTTTCCACCATTCGGCCATAGCTAGCGACGACAATTGTGGTTTAATCCTCGGAACAAACAAAAATTTGTTGTCGCCGCTGTTATAAGAGTCGGGATGTGAAGCCCTTTAAGATGTTGATGTTAAGCATGGAGAGAGTCGCCTCTACAGCCGTGATGCTGGCATTTTCACCAGCCTTGCTTATATGAAGGGATACATCAGGGGATGATCAAACACGCGTATAGTACGTAGTAGCATATCCATGCAAGCCGGCCTTGCCGAGGGGCAGAAAGAGAGAGTCATGTGAGATGGTGTGGAGGAGAGAAGCTGTTAAGAAGATAATGTTGGGAGAGTGGTGATGGTGGCGAAGGATTGCGAGAGAAAACGTCAAATCTTCTGTCGTTTGTGCTTCCGGCCGGCGACTCCATCTTGCTTCGGCACAGATTGATCCAGCAGCTTGCCTCTCTCTTATATATGTGTATGTTAAATCAACTCGGAGATCAATCAACCTGCTTCAAATTAGTTTGTACGTGCAAGTGTATTTTCTTGGCCAAAACGACTGGCTGACGAATCAATTTTTTTAGGAGTTTTACTCCAGCTTTTAAAAGAGGTGAGAGATTTAGCCTGGAAGAAGTATTTTTTGGAGTTTTGCCCTCGCTCAAAGAGAAACATGAGAGATTAGCGGGGCCATTAAAGAGAGAGATATACGTGACAAATTTAGAAACGGAATTAGGACGCACTTGATGGATTGTTGTTTTGACAGTTGATTAGTCTGTACGTGCATGTCTGTTTCCTTAGCCGAAATGAGTGGCCGATGAATTAATGTTTTTTTCTAGTTTTGCTCTAGATTTTAAAACAGGCATGAGAGATTGACTAAAGAGAAGAATGCCTAGCTTTTAAAATAGGCGTAAGAGATTGAGCCAGAAGGAAAAAAAATATGTTTTAGTCTGTAGGAAAAAAAAGTAAAAACAGATCTACACCGTTAGGAAAAAAGATATGTTTATAGTCTGTAGGGAAAAAATAGTAAAAACAGATCTACACCGTTATAATTTGGTCCCACCAGATAAACGGCTCTTAATTTCTAATTAACATAGGAATTTCTAGGAAGTGCCTAATTAGTAGCGTTGCCGTCTGTGCTTTTATGAGGCTGACGGCAAAGAAGCTCTCCATTGCCATCTGTTATTAAATAGGCTGACAGCAAACAAGCTTTTCTTTGCCGTCTGTTATTAGAATGCCTGACGGCAAAACATCAGTTTGACTGATGGCAAAGACTTTGCCGTCTGTCAGAGAAAAAGCTGATGGCAAAGAACTCTTTGCCGACTTTGTCTTTGCCGTCTGCTAATTGACGGCAAAATCTTTGCCGTTTGTTTTTAGGTCTTAGCCGTCTGTAATACACAGCCGGCAAATTATCTGATTCCTGTAGTGACAAAAGGCGAGGAGATCAAGTTCGCTTGAAATCGAAAGAAAGTCAGAAACGGTTCAAAACCAAAACAAAAGCCAGGGTATTCGAAGAAATCCAAGCTCAGATAAATCCCGCAAAAGTTCGGGACCGCAGCAGGCAGAAGTACTCAGGCATCAAGCCTGAAAGAGTTTAATGATTACATAATCACTCGGCATTCCGAGGCAAATAAAGGTGGGGCATAATGTTTTGATCACTCATCAGGAGAAGGACTTGCTGGATCACAGGAACTGTCAAGGTCAATGTTGTCTGTGATGCGAGTGGCGGCGTCAAGGAAAGTGTCCATGAAAGTGTGCGTTTTGGTGTTCACAATCTTGAGTTCCGTCAGCTTGTCTTCTCTGACGTCCTTGTAGTGCACTCAGACCAATGACAGGGCGACGTCAGCGCCACAGCAAGCAGATGATTTCTTCCATTCTTGCACTCAGTTAGGTATTTGATTCAGTCGAGCCATCAGAGACTCGAGGTCTTGTGAGGGTTCCGCCTGAGGCCAGAGTTCAGCATCAACCCGAGTCATCGCCGCCTTCAGTCGGGCAAGATAAGCAACAACGTTTTCCATCCGTGATTCCAACCGCAACATATTCATTGCGACATCATCTTTGACGGGACAACTTATGGGGTCGAGACCTGTCTCGACCCGCCCGGTCTCTGCTTCAAAGTCTTGACAAAATTCTGCACAGTCGAAAAAAATAGCAAGTCGACAGTTTGACAAGATGTGTCAGTCGACAGCAACAAATTAGTCGAACAATATTACCTTCAAGCTTCAAGACCAGCTTTGCAGCAAGCTACCCCAGATAAGACTCTAGCTTGCCCTTCTTGGCCTTGAGGTTTCCAACTTTGTCGGTCAAGTTGTCCTTGTCTTTCTTCAGTTGCTCGACCTCCCGATTGGCCTTAGAGACAGCGGTCTTCAGCTTAGAGTTCTCCTCTTCTAACTTGCTGACTGAAGCCAGTTTCTTGTCCGCAAGCTTTGTTTTCTCTCGCGCCTCCTTCTGGGCCGCAGCAAGATCCTGATCCTTCTTCTCCAGAGTCTGCTTCATTTTCTCTAAAGAAATAACATTCTTCAGACGAGCTTGAAGTTGACGGTTTTCACTACGCACATCTGTTCGAGTGAAATCACTCGGTTCAAATAGACTAAAAGGAAAAAACATGGGAAGAGCAAGTCACAAGGTGGACAGTCGATGGTTGGTTACCTCCCATGATAGCCGCTTCGTCCTGAGCAGTCTTGAGGTTCTTCTTGGCCAGCTCCAGGTCAAGGTTGAGGCTGATTTGCTACTTGTTCAATTCAGAAAGTTGAGCCCCAAGATCACAAGACCTCTGCAGTCAGCAAATAAGATATGTCAGTCGACAGAAACAAAAGGCAATCACGATGAAAGTTACTCTAAGACTACCGCCAAATCAAACATTCAACAGTAGTCTCGGGGACTACACCCAGTGGGTGCACTTAGCGTGCCCCCACTGGTTTGGTTTTACACTCGGCATGGTCTGCTCAGCATGAGTAAAAGAAAAAGAGATTCTCAGACCCCAGCCGACTACCAACAGTCGACCGCGGTCTCGGGGACTACACCCAGTGGGTGCACTCTGCGTGCCCCCACTGGTTCAGAAAAACACCCAACTCAACATAAGTCGACTCAAGTGGAAGACCTATACAGCTCTAAGACAGAAACACCCTAGTGGGTGATTGGATGTGAAACACTGACCCATGATAGATGCACATAAAAGGTTCCAAAGAGCTCATCTGAGAACACCATATGGGCAGCGAAGCAACAGCGGCAACTATCATTGTTCAAGAGACCAGTCGAGAATCAACTAACCTTGACGTTGGTCTGCAGAGCGGTGCTGGCATTATAAGCTACTTGACTGGCCTCATGCACCACCTTCATCTGCTCCATCACGAGATTCACCTGGAGAAGGGCCTCCCTGGCAGCACTCGGTGAGTCATCTGGTGTTTGGTACACAACAAAGAGTGACGAGGGCAATGTAGTCAGAGCAGCCACAGGGTCAGATGCATGAAGTTGTACTGGAGCCGCAGAGGTCTGAGCAGTCGACCCCGATGGACGGTCGGTCGACAGCGGATTGGCGAAGTAACATTGGTCCGAGCCGGATCTCCGGATCGCTCGACCACTGTCTCAAGCACCAGTGTCAACTGAGGGACCTGACCCTCGGGCGCTTTCCTGCTTGATGCCTTGCCCCTCCTCCTCCTCTCCCTCAGAGGCACTTCTTCTTCATCATCACCCGGAAGCACGACAACATCTCGTGGAGCTGCAACAAAAAGAAAACTCAGAAATTCAATCGGCCAACAATTCAATCGACAGAATAAATTCAAGCCGAGTGGAACTTACTTGCTTTGGAGATGGCCATGTCATCGGCTTCCTTGTCACCTGGGGCCATGTCAACGTCCATATCAGTTGCGGTGGAGGCTGGGCTGGAAAAGTTTATGATCCATTCGGTCAGAATAAAAGTATCAGTCGGCGGAAGAAAACACATAAAGAAAGAACACTCACCCAGAGGCAACAGGAACATCCATCTTGATCTTGGGCAAAGTCTTCCGAGCCTTTGAGGGGACGACCTTGGGCTGCTTGGCGACCTTCTCCGTCGGCTCTGGAGTCGACGTCCAAGTGCACTTCAGTGCTTGGGTGCTTGGAGCCACGGTCTTGCCACGCCCGCCCGCTGGATCATGATGTTGCTTGGATCGACGTTCCGTACGAGGTGGTGAGTCGACTATCTCATCATCGTCCGACTCCTCGCTCTCGTCCTCGTCCTCGTCTTCTGGAGATTGCCAATCGCCACTCTCCTCCGTGCTGTCCTCTCCCTCCTGGTCTTGCTCCATAGCTTGTTCGCCATTGGGCATCGAGTACATCTCAGTGTAAACCTACAAGACAAGAAGCCAAGTAAAATATCAGTCGGATTCGAGGACAATCGCAAAACGTATCAAAACAGTCGGTGGAGGAGACCGAACCTTATCTGGCTGGTTGCTGTCGCTGAAGGGGTCGACTTTCCTGGTGCCCCTGGGGTTGTCCTTATTCCCTGTGATACCCTTCAGCCACTGGGCCACTGTCTTGCCCGATACTTCCTCTGGGTGAACCCGAGCGGTGTCGTTGGCTCCAGAGTACATCCACATCGAGTGATCACGAGCCTGGAGTGGCTGGATGCGTCGACTGAGAAACACTTCCAAAAAATCCATACCTCACCCTGATTAATCAATTGGACCACTCTTTCGACCAGCATGTTTGTTTCCACTCTCTCTATGGTGGTCACTTTCAGCGAGGAAGGAGTATGGTCACGATCTAAAGTAAAAGGGAGAAGTCCAGTTGACTGGCCTGGGGTCGCAATGTCCTGGCAGTAGAACCAGGTCGACTGCCAGCCCCTGACCGACTCAGGAAGTGTCATTGAAGGGAAAGAATTCCTTTTCCTCTTCTGGATACCCAAACCCCCACACATGTGGATAACGTGTGTTCTCTCATCACTCGTATTCTCTTTCTTCACCGACTGAGAACGGATTGTGAAGATGTGCTTGAAAAGACCCCAGTGCGGTCGACAACCCAGGAAATTTTCGCACATAGACACAAATGCAGCAAGGTATGTGATAGTGTTGGGAGAAAAGTGATGGAGTTGGGCTCAAAAAAAGTTCAAGAAACCCCGGAAAAAAGGGTGTGGGGGAAGGGAGAAACCGCGGTCGACGTGGGTGGCGAGCGAAACGCACTCACCCGATCGCGGCTATGGTTCCGTCTCCCCCTCCGGCAACCGCGCAGCTCCGTCGGCGATCAGTCCGGACTCAGCCGGCTCCTCCAAGTCTTCCGGCCGGAGCGAGGATCGGATCCAATCGCCCTAGATCCAACCCGGCGGCAGCGCCGACTGCAACGACGACCCCCGAGCCGTCTTCTTGCCTTTCGCCGCCCCCATCGCCTTCTTCGTGCATTCCAGCGCCGCCGTCTTTTCCTTCACCATGGTGGCGGAGCGACGGCGTCGAGAGCGTAGGAACTGGATGCGGTGGAGAAGCAGAGGAGAAAGAAGGAGAATGGACGCGCACAGTGCCGACGCCTCGGCCTCGTCGCCTTTTAAGGCCCCACTTCCGAGTGGCTGACGCGTGGGTCCAGGCGATCCTGTCAAATCCCGCAACAGTCTTGCGCTGAGTACGTGGCGACAAAGGTGGCGCAGAGATCGAGGCACTCCTGCCTATCCATCCCTCTTACCACGGCACGCTCCGCCCCGCGCGCTTCCCCGAAATTTCGGATCCCGTGAAATCTGGGATACGCCGTAACCAATCACGCCAAAGGTTTCGCGACAAAAATAACACTCGACGAGTGAAGATATAAATCCACTTGGCAACTTCTGAATCGATCAAAGCGACTGAAACGAAGCTGAAGTTCCAACACGGACTTCCAATTCAACAAAGATACCTGTGGAGTTTAATAGTCAAAGCAAGGCTAACTTCAACTTCTTTTCACTCGGACTTTCATCCATTCGGGGGCTAATGATGATGATATAGACCTAGGGTAGGGTCACAAGCCTAACCTATACGCCCTACCCAAGGTCACTACCCTAGAAGCATAGAAGCTCAAGAGACAACAAGGAGTGCCCAACGAAGGCGTCGAGTGCAATCTGCTCGACAAATCAGTCACTCAGGTACCCCTCCTTCCTGATGTCACACGACCAGTCAACCACTCGACCATACAAGAAATCACTCGACCTATCGAAGACCAGGAGTCGACCAGAACAGCAATGGTCGAGCATTCACTCCATAGTCTTTAAGATCATTAATAGCACTTTATGGCTGGCATTATCAGTAACGCCCAATCTTTATGTACATTGAACTCCTTGTAACGGAGGATGTCATGGGTCCTAGCGCACTCTATATAAGCCACCCCTCTCCTCTGGCACAAGGGTTCGCACCCCCTGTAACACAAACTCCCATAATCCAGTCGACAGCCTCCGGGCACCGAGACGTAGGGCTTTTACCTCCTCCGAGAGGGGCCTGAACTCGTAAACACCTGCGTACAATCTCACCGTAGCTAAGACCTTTCCTCCTCATTCGTACCCCCTACACTTACTTTCAGACTTAGAACCACGACACCGCCCGCTTGTGGGGTCGTGGGCCGCCGCCGGCAGCTGGCCGGAACCAGGGGAGCTTGGAGCGCGAGGCTATAGTGTTGCAATCAAATGAGATGCAGGGCGACCAGATGTGCCGCGAGGCGTCGGGTGCTACAACCACCTACGCGGAGACGAGCAGTGGATGCAACTGGGGGCTGAGCTTTTCCACGACTTGATGCTACAGGCGGTGACCGGACTTGCAACCCCCGGGTTGGTGGAGCTGCAACCGCGGCGATGACGAGCTGCATCTGGTGGTGATTTTTGCTGGAAGTAGTTCTGTTGTTTGCTACAATCGACACTTATTTTGGGTGATGAGATTTTTTTCCCTAGAAACACCATTAATTTTTGCTGGAACTGGCTTTCTTTGTTGCTACAATCGACTAGTAGTGTTTTTGCTGCTGAGAATTTTTTGCCGGAACCAGTGTTTTGTTTTTCTGGAACTGGCCTTTTTGTTT
Organism: Triticum aestivum; assembly: GCF_018294505.1. Taxonomy (NCBI): domain Eukaryota; kingdom Viridiplantae; phylum Streptophyta; class Magnoliopsida; order Poales; family Poaceae; genus Triticum; species Triticum aestivum. Next base: position 709,355,429 of record NC_057803.1, read on the forward strand.
GCTACAATCAACCTTTTTCAGATTTGTTCTTCTGAGATTACTTTGGCTGGAAACGTCTTTGCTACCACCATAGGCAGCGCTAGCTGGGGTAATTTTGTTGCAAGTATCGACGGCAAGCATCAGCGGCGAGCCTAGACGGCGAGCATTTTTACTACCACCGTTGTCTATTTTTGCCCACACACTTTCTTTGCTACGATCGGGCAATTATTTTTGGGAAATGTTAACGCCCACACGTGTGGGCGTTTGCATTTCGCCCTCACACGTGGATTCGCGTCCGTTCGTAAGCGCACGAATCTTGGCATGTTTCTAATACCACGTAGGACTGGCTTGGTGCGTGGGCGTTCACCCGGTCGCCCACACGGCCGTTTCACCACACGGGAGGGGCTAGTGTGTGGGCGAGATGCAGTTCGCCCAAACGCCACTTTGCACGCATGCACAAAGGCTAGTGTGTAGGCATTTGCCATCTCGCCCACACACCCGTCTCCTCTTCCCACATCCAAGCTGCTAGTTGCCATGTGTTTTGCAGTGCACATTGCAACTACCCCTAGTGTGCTTTATAAGAAGGTGGCAACTCTTTTTTTTACCCGAGTTGCCATGTGTTTTGCAGGGTACACGGGAACTGCCTAGTGTGCACGTAAGCAGATGGCAACTCTTTTTTACCGAGTTGCCATCTGTTTTTGCATGGTACATGGCAACTGCCCTAACATGCACGTACATGGCAACTGCCCTAACGCGCACGTAAGCATATGGCAACTCTTCCTTTTACATGGCAACTGCCCTAACATGCTTGTGAGTACATGGCAACTCTCTCAACTGCCTAGTGTTAGTATGTGGCAACTCCTAAAGTTTTGAAATCATGGCAACTACATTAGACCAGACCATACATGGCAACTGCAGTTGAGCAACCATGGCAACTACAGTTGTCCGACATGGCAACCGTAGTTCAGCGACATGGCAACTACAGTTAAACGAACATGGACGAGGGTCTGGACCATGGCAACTGCGGGTGCGCGGTGACTGTCACGCGTGGCGTGCGGGACCAGGAGGTACGAGGCCTGACATACGTGCGTGTGGGCGTTATCAACTTCGCCCACACGCACGTGTGTGAGAGGGATCGGGAAGAAAAAAAAGAGGTGTGTGGGCATTACTTATTTTGCCCACACGTAGGTGTGCGGGCTGTTTATTTTATACACCATACAAAATGTGTGGGCGGACTTCCTAACGCCCACACGTGTGGCACTTATCGGCAAACTGAGGGTGTGTACTTTTTTCTGCAAGCTCGTTGTCGGCATGGGGTGACTGGCGCCACTGGAGATGTGGCCGTCGCACTAGAGCTACGACCGTTGTCGCGGGAGCTGCAACCATGGGCGTACGCTGCTGCATGCATGTAGCCGGCGAGAAATGTAGGTGGCAGCGGTGACGACAGCTACGTACAGGGACGACCATGCCTGGCGGTGAGGGCAACGACCGGCGGCGAGGGCAGTGATAGGCGAGACCCACTGGGCGCATCGCCAGTCCATGGCGGCATGATGGAAGTGTTTTTTCTATAAAGAAGAAGGCATCTGATGGAGGAAGAGGAGAGAATCGTGTGGGTACCTGAGGCTACGTGATGTTTAATCGGACGCTATTGGTGTGACCGGCCCAAATTTCGGTCGGCGCACCGACGCGTATCACTCGCCTTTTTTTAGGGGTGTGGTAAAAAACTCCCGATCCATAAAAGCACAGTTTTCGCGTCTGCTTCTACGGTGCCCTGTATCAAGAGAAAATAGTTGCCGGGAGCCCAACTGCCATGGAAACTTCCGTGTTTGTCGTCCACGTCCGCCGTTCGTGCCGTCTCGGACGCCGCCCCGCCCGTCCGTGGACGCGGCAGCCTGTTTGCGCCGCTCCGGGCGCCGGCCGCCCGCCACCTGCCTCGGTCGTCCGCCTCAGCCGCCCGCCGCCTGCCCCGGATCTATTCAAGCTGAGCTAGCTAGCTAGCTCTAGATAGATTCGAGCTGAGCTAGCTAGCTAGCTCTGGCTTCCCCGACGGAGGAGCTAGCTAGCATCTGGATTGGCTGCTTCGTGCGCTTCGTATTTGATCGCCAGTGGCTCCATATTTGGCCGCTTCGGGTGCTGTCCGTCGGTTTCGTGGGAGCAAGCTAGCTGACCATGGACACGGGCGAGAGAAAGAAGAAGGCGTGGAAAAAGAATATAAGCTAATATTCAGTTTTACGGTTTAAGTTTGAGGAGTTTATTCCGCCGCAGCTAAAACCGACTCTTAAAACGTGTTTTTTCCGTGAACTGTAAACACATTATAAGGGTCCGCGTTATAAGGGGTCTGCGAGATGCTCTAAGCCCGGCCCAGACACAACTTCATCCACATCCATGAAGCTTAAAGGTATCCCTTATATCGTGGTATCATAGAAGCATTATAAAAGAAAACTTTAAACATGTATTGTGAAACCATCCGGGCATGTCCACGATGCGAAATCCACGTGGGCGCTCCCGCCCGAATCGGGCCTATCTGTCGAAAATTTGGCCAGAAGCTGCGTAGGCCGACGACGGTTGGATCTGAAACTTCCCTCCCGCAAACCGTCTTTCTTATTTAATAAGGGGAACCGGAAATTTTACCCCGAATCCCGAACGTATGAGGTATTTGAAGCTCATCTTAAGGTTTCCCTCAAAACAATATAAGGGTCAGCCGATTCTGAAGGATCTCAGAGTTTTTTGCTTAAAATCGTAAAACAATGGTTATCTTACAGTTTTGGTTCTTTTAAGTGATCTGTGATGCTTTGCATCATTTTTTGCGAGGGCTATTTCTCGATGTACTGCTTTCTGTTATGAATCGCCAACGGACGGGAAATGGAGGGCCAGCCCAACGTTGCATTTTAGATTTTTCTTTTTCTGTCTTTTCTTCTCGGTTTTCCCATTGCTTGCAGTTTAGTTTTTCTTCAGTTTTTTTGGTTTTTCTTTTTCCCATTCCTTTCTTACCTTTTCTTTGGGTTTTTGTTTTCTTTGTTCTTTTATGGTTTCCTACGCTTTTTTCAGGTTTCTGTCGGGGTCTTTTATATTTGTTTTCTTTTTTTAACACGTTTTCAGTTTTTTACACAAAATGTACATTTTCTCGTATACATATGGGACATTTTCTTTCATACATTTATAACATTATTAAATACATACAACACAACAAAGCCTTTAGTCCTAAACAAGTTAGGGTAGGCTGGAGGTGAAATTTATAAGATCTCACAATTAACTCATGGTTGAGGCACATGGATAGTAATCTTCCACACATCTCTATCCATGGCTAGTTCTTTAGTGATACTCCAGTCCTTCAGATCCTTCTTTACGGACTCCTCCCATGTCAAGTTCGGTCTACCCCGACCTCTCTTGACATTATGAGCACGGTCGTCCATTATGCACTGGAGCTTTTGGGGTCTATGCTGAATATGCCCAAACCATCTCAGACAATGTTGAACAAGCTTCTCTTCAATCGGCGCTATCGATCTATCTTGTATATCATCATTCCGGACTCGGTTCTTCCTTGTGTGACCATACATCCATCTCAATATGCGCATCTCGGCCACACCTAACTGTTGAACATGTCACCTTTTAGTCGGCCAACACTCAGTGCCATACAATATTGCGGGCCGAACCATTGTCCTATAAAACTTGCCTTTTAGCTTTTGTGGCACTCTCTTGTCATAGGGAATGCCAGAAGCTTGGTGTCATTTCATCCATTCGACTTTGATTCGATGATTCACATCTGCATCAGTATCCCCATCCTTCTGCAGCATTGACCCCAAATATCGAAAGGTATCCTTCTGAGGCAGCACCTGCCCATCAAGGCTAACCGCCTCCTCCTCTTCGTGCCTAGTAGTATTGAAACCGCACCTCATGACTTGTTTTTAGTTCTACTAAGTCTAAAACCTTTGGATTCCAAGGTCTGTGTAGGATCGAAAGTATGTCTAGAGGGGGGGGGGGGTGAATAGACTACTTGACCAAATAAAAATCTAGCCTTTTCCCAATTTTAGTTCTTGGCAGATTTTAGAAATTTAGCACAAGTCAAGCAATCAACCTACACATGCAATTCTAAGAGTATAGCAGCGGAATGTAAAACAATTGCATATGAAGGTAAAGGGGAGGAGTTTGAGGAAGCAAACGCAATAGGAGACACGGATGTTTTTGTCGTGGTTCCAATAGGTGGTGCTATCGTACATCCACGTTGATGGAGACTTCAACCCACGAAGGGTAACAGCTGCGCGAGTCCACGGAGGGCTCCACCCATGAAGGGTCCACGAAGAAGCAACCTTGTCTATCCCACCATGGTCGTCGCCCACGAAGGACTTGCCTCACTCGGGTAGATCTTCACGAAGTAGGCGATCTCCTTGCCCTTGCAAACTCCTTGGTTCAACTCCACAATCTTGACGGAGGCTCCCAAGTGACACCTAGCCAATATAGGAGACATCACTCTCCAAGAAGTAACAAATGGTGTGTTGATGATGAACTCCTTGCTCTTGTGCTTCAAATGATAGTCTCCCCATCACTCAACTCTCTCTCACAGGATTTGGATTTGGTGGAAAGAAGATTTGAGTGGAAAGCAACTTGGGGAAGGCTAGAGATCAAGATTTATGTGGTTGGAATGGAATATATTGACCTCAACACAAGTGTAGGTGGTTCTTTCTCAGAAAATGTATGTTGTAAGTGTAGGCATGTTCTGATGGCTCTCTCCACGAATGAAGAGTGGGTTGAGGGGTATATATAGCCTCCACACAAAATCTAACCGTTACACACAACTTACCAAACTCAGTGGGACCGAATCCTGAAACACGGTCAGACCGATTTAGTTCATAATGCGACCATTAGGCATTTCGGTGGGACCGACATGTCAACTCAGTGGAACCGATATCGTTAGGGTTATGGCATAATGTTATCTCGGTGAGACCGATTACACAAACTCGGTGGGACCGATTTTGGTAATAAGCTAACCAGAGAGTTGGTCAGGCAAACTCGGTGGGACCGATTCGCTCATCTCGGTTGGACCAAAACATTATGAAAGGGAAATAGAGAGTTTGCATTGCAATCTCAGTGGGACCGATCGCTCATCTCGGTTGGACCGAAACGTTACAAAAGGAAACAGAGATATTACAATCCCATCTTGGTGAGACCGTGATCCCTATCGGTGAGACCGAAAAGACTAGGGTTTCTGGCAGTGGCTATGTCAAGTGAACTCGGTGGCGCCGGATAGAAAGTTTCGGTAGGGCCGAGTTTGACTTTTGGTTTGGGACATATGTGGATGTGAGAAGGTAGTTGAGGGTTTTTGGAGCATATCACTAAGCACTTTGAGCAAGAAACTCATTAAGCAACACCTCACCCCCTCTTGATAGTATTGGCTTTTCCTATGGACTCAATGTGATCTTGGATCACTAAAATGAAAAATGTAGAGTCTTGTGCTTTGAGCTTGAGCCAATCCTTTTGTCCTTAGCATTTTGAGGGGTCCACGTTTCTCATCCATGCCATGCCAAACGTTGAGCTTTCCTGAAATATTTATCTTGAAATAGCATTAGCTCAATGAGCTATATGTTGTTAGGAATAACCAAAACCACTCGGGGATAGTTGCACTTTCAGTTTGTCTTCATAGCTCTAACTTCCTATTGACCTCGTCCGACTATCATCGACTAGCACCATATCATCCGCAAAGAGCATACACCATGGTATATCTCCTTGTATATCCCTTGTGACCTCATTCATCACAAGAGCGAAAATATAAGGTCTCAAAGCTGAACCCTAGTGCAATCCTATTTTAATCCAGAAGTCATCAATGCAGTCATCACTTGTTTGAACACTTGTCACAACATTATCGTACATGTGCTTGATGATGTAATGTATTTTGCTAGGACTTTATTTCTCTCCAAAGCCCACCGTGTGACACTCTGCGGTATCTTATCATAGGCCTTCTCCAAGTCAATGAACACCACATGCAAGTCCTTCTTTTGCTGTATCTCTTCATGAGTTGTCGTACCAAGAAAATGGCTTCCATGGTCAATCTTCAAGCATTAAACCAAACTTATTTTTGGTCATGCTTGTCATACTTCTTAAGCGGTGCTCAATGACTCTCTCCCATAGCTTCATTGTATGGCTCATCAACTTAATTCCATGATAATTAGTACAACTCTGAACACCTCCTTGTTCTTCAAGATTGGTACTAATATACTCCATCTCCATTCTTCGGGCATCTTGTTTGCCCTAAAAATGAGGTTGAAAAGCTATGTCTCCGAGGCCTCTCCACACCTCAATGGGGATACAATCAGGACCCATCGCCTTGCCTCCTTTCATCCTTTCGCATTCCTTCGTGTCTAACCGCTGGTAGAGGTCCTCATATGCCCGACCCCTTACTTCACTCACATCTCGCTTTGCGGTCTTCTTTGCCTTCTTGTACTTCTCCATGTTGTCTACATTCCTATCTAGGTAGAGGCATCTAAAACAATCTTCCTTCTCCTTAATAACCTTCTCTTTAGATACTTTTCTACTTCCCCTGGACACTCCAACCTCCTTTGAGGACACCTTACGAATGCAAGTCACCATCTTCATCCACATATTATTTGCATCGCCTCCTTCCTCCCAAGGGCTCTCCTTAATGGCCCTCTCATTGAACGTCTGAGCTAACTCCCCCTTGAGCTTCCACCATTTCGTTCTAGCGAATTTGGACGCTAATCCCGCTGCACACGAATCCGAAAGTGGAAGTCAGCCACCACAATCTTATGCGGAGAGACAACACTCACTCCAGGTATCACCTTATAATCTAGTCACGCACGCCTGTCTTCTCTTCTTGAGAGGATGAAATCAATCTAGCTAGAGTTGACCACTACTAAAAGTCACTAAATGTGATTCTCTCCTTTGAAACAGGGTGTTAACTATGATCATGTCGTAGACTAGAGCAAAGTTGAAGACTTCTTCTCCTTCTTGATTCCTAATGCCATAGCCAAAAAAACCCATGCACCCCTTAAAAACTGTGTTATATGTACCCACGTGACCATTATGGTCTCCTCCTATGAAGAGCTTCTCTCCAATCGGTACACTCCTAACCATGTCCTCCAGGCCTTCCTAGAACTCCCTCTTGGTGTTCCAATTATGGCCTACTTGCAGGGCATACGCGCTAATAACATTGAGAACTAAGTCCCCAACTATCAGCTTGACCAGGATAATACGGTCCCCATGTCTCTTGACGTCTACCACTCCATACTTGAGGCGCTTCTTGACCAAGATGCCTACTCCATTTCTGTTTGCAGCCGTCCCCGTGTACCACAGCTTGAAACTATATCCTCCACCTCCTTCGCCTTCTGTCTCCTACATTTGGTTTCTTAGAAGCAAAGGATATTACACCTCTCCTCCCCACTTTATCAACTAGCTTCCGAAGCTTACCTCTCAGGGACCCTACATTCCAGCTACATAAGCGGGTCTTCCTAAACTCGGCTGGCTTCCTTACCCTTCGCACTCATCGAGTCAAATGTGAAGACCCTTGCTCATTTTCCACTACACCGGGGCATCATTGTTGCGCACCACTAAGGATGCAACGAACCGATCCTTACTCACTTTCCACCATATCTAGATCAAGATACAGCGCACCACCGAGGGGTGACGGCCCGACCCTTGCCCATTTGACACCACACCTGGGTTCCAATGTACCGCGTCGCTGAGAGGGTTACGCTCCAATGAAAATCTTTTGGATTTCATCGTCATAAGAGTGGCCGAGTTTTCACATTGGCTCGCCAAGCCTATCATAACCCTCCTCAAGGGGCGGAGCCAGAAAATTTGGCCAATAGGTTCACTTAGTGCCTCATTGTAAGGATTTAATATGGGTTAGTTAAGTGTAAGGTCCAATTTCATACTAACTTACAATAGGGGCACGTCACTTAAAAGACATGTGGCGAGTAGAAATATGATATCGATTATCACATATGGTGGTTACATATAAAAGTGGAGAGTGCAAGACATACCGATTGTGTGAAATTATAAAATCCCTTGTTGACATATTATAAACAGAGCAGTACCAAAATAACTTCATAGCTTCAAGTGCAGCTTCTCATCTTCCTAAAATATATTGGAGAAAATGACAAGTTACTTTGACAAGTTCGAAATAAATACCATCAAGTCGAAGAGGCATATAAACAAAGTGATTTTAAGCCTAATTCGACTCTGGTTATTTTGGAAGATCAGTTTAATTATCATGGGCAACCTGAATTGATTGATCTTTATTCATCAAAGCATCACATTTTTTACCGTTATATTATGAAAGCTATTAACATTACCTTTACCCACATGGGTATTTTTTTGCCTTTTTTGTTCCAATTGCTCCAACCTTTAGTTGCAAGTGCATCACTCCCAGCTTGTCTCTCACTGTAGTCAATAAATCCGATCAGGCAGATCATATGGCAGATCATCTAAACTAATTTCTCTATGCATAGAAAGCCTTGGGAGGTTATTTGCAACATTGAGATTTGATGTACTTTGCTTACATTGAGTAGCCTTAAAGTGCCTGCAGCATTATCTGAATCTGATGATCGATTTATTACTGGAAAACATTTCTCTAACCTACACCAACTAAAATTCAGGGAAAAGCAACTAAAAAATTTAGGGCAGAGTAATACCATCATCCAGTGTACAAGGGTGATGATGTGACCTCGTCGCCTTCAATTCAGACTTCAATTGCCAGCCGCTGCCGACGGCTGCTGTTGCCGGCTTGCCGCTGGCCGCCGCAATGGAGAGACGAGATCGAAAGAGTTGCCGGGTTGGGAAACAAATTGGGGGAAACGAGAGGCGTGCGGCGTGCGTACCTAGAATGGAATCGAGCGGTCGAGGACTGTGTGGATCTCATCGTATGGCACTACATTTACGTCTGGACTTCTTCTGTTTTTTGTGAAATATCTGTATCATTCCGTGGGCTTTTGGTTGGACTACTGATGTTATAAAGAATTAATTATTATGGGCTGAGAGGCTTCTGGCGGGTGCCTGCTAGCTTGATGGGTTCAGCCGTGATTTTCTATTGGGTTCATGCAAGTGCCAACAGTATACATATGTACGTGGCGTCAAAAATCTATTGCGTTCATCTGAACCCAACACCTACATGCTGGCTCCGCCACTGCCCTCCTTTACCCGGGCTTGGGACCGGCTATGTTGAGACAACATAGGCAGAGTTAACATTTTTAAATACATGGTTAACATTATTTATATAAGTTTTAATGCCTTTTTTATAACACATAGTACATTTTTTTTATACATCAGGAATATTTTTTATACATGTTTAACATTTTTTAAATAAATATTTAACACTTTTTTAAAATAAATGTTTTGGTGTCTAATTTTTTCAGGACATGTCTACATTTTTTAATACACATTGTACATTTTTTAACGAGTGATTGCATTTGTACTGTGTTAAAAAATTATTTTTTTATTTATGTTTAAAATTATGTAAATACATGCTTAACATTTTTTCAAGTACATGTTTTGTTCATTTTTTTCCATACACATTGTACATTTTTTGTGTAAATCACAAATAAATTATACAGGTTTACCATTTTTCAAATACATGACTTACATATTTTAAAAGTGCAATGGGTACTTAAAACCTAAAAATAAAAATAGAAACAATAGAGAAAAATAGAATCAGAAAGTACAAACAAAATAAAATAAAACAAAGCTGCGTGACCTCATCATGGCGTCATCCTGGAAAATGGGCGGGCCCATAAACCTGCCAGCTACTGCCTCGCATCAGGCGGGACTAGAGGGCAAATCCTATATGGCGCCTTCAGAGCGGGCCAATTAGTTTTTTGTTTTACTTTTATATTTCCGTTTTCGTGTTTCATTTTGCTTTTCCTTTTCAATTTTTTTGTTTTCCTTTTTCTTTTCTTACTGATTGTTTTCCAAATGCCTCAAATTTTTGAAATACAATTATTATTATTTTAAATTGATGAGTTTTTTTAAAATCAATGAACTTGTTTGCAAATTTATAAAATAAAATAAAATTGATAAACTTTTTTCAAATTTGAGAACTTTTCCAAAATTTGATGAACCGTTTTTCAATATTGATGAAGTTTTTTCGAGTTTTGTGAACTTTTCCGCAAAATTGATGAACTTTATCAATTGTGTTAGTTTTTTCAAAATCGAAGAACTTTTTGCAAATTCGAAAAACGTTTTTCAAAATGGATGATTTTATTATTATTTTTTGAACTTTCTTCAAAAGCGATGATCTTTTTCCTAATTTGATGAACTTTTTCCATATTCATGAATAGTTTTCAAGTTTGTCAACTTTTTTCAAAACCATGAACATTTTTTAATTCATGAACTTTTTTTATTTTTTGTAAAGAACATTGTTTCTTTCAAAAGTCTACAGTTGACCGGTTAATTGGTCAACCATGACAAGTGAAATTGATCGAGCGAACTAGGCTGTGATCGAGTGCTCGCATTTCTAGTGGGTCGGCCTAATCGATCTTGTGCATGGGCGCCAAGAAGGTCGAACCGGTGGCTAAGGTAGCCTAATAGGAGGTCATGGACGAGAGCTCCTATGCGTTGCCTTAAGCGCTGGTTCAGCTTGTTGACGGCCACATGCATGGACAATTAGGCCGGCCCATTATATAGCACAACGCTTGCTTCGATCACACAGTTTCTTTGTTGAAAGGTTGACCCTGACAACAACCCGTTGGACCTACGTTTACCGTTAGCTTTTCAAAAAAAAATAAGAAATCAAGAATTTGAAAAGAGTCCAAGAATTAGATAGAGAAGTTCATAAATTTAAAAAAGGTCATGGATTTGAAAAAAAATCACAAAACACAAAAAAATCATGAATTTGAGAAAACCAAAAAAAGTTCACAATATTGAGCAAATTTCACAAACTTAAAAAGTTCATGAAAACCAAAAATGTTCACAACTACATAAAGTTCACCGATTTGAAAAGTTAATGAATTTGAAAATTTTCAAGAAAAACAAAAAGGGTCCGCAAATTTGTAAAAAAGTTCACTAATACAAAAAATCATGAATTTGAAAGAAAAAGTTTCACAATTTGAAAAACAAAATCATGAATTTGAAAAAAAAATCACGAGTTTGAAAAAAGTTTATGAATTTGAGAAAGGTCACCAATTTTAAAAAAATCATGAAAATAAAAGAAGGAAAAGGAAAAAAACAAAAAAAATTGTGGAGGGAAGATATGGGATGGCAACCCATTTAGTGTAGTGAGCAGGGGGTCCACCCCGTACTAAATACATACTATTCCGCGCTGCCAAATAGGATTGGGTCGGCGAGACATAGTCGCACCCTTGTTTTTGCAGTCTTTGCATGTGTGACTCAGTTGGGTCTAACAGAGCTAATGCAGGCAAAAAACCATGTTGTGTGTGTAGCTTGGTAGCTTGCATGTAGGCTCGCTGCATCAGAGAACCAATTTTTCCCTGACATTTGGTGGCATGTGTTGGACTGGGTTGATGCACTAAGCAGTGTTTGGTTGTGCACGACATAAGTTGTAACCACCCTTCTCACGAGCGGTGAACTTACCACCATGATCGAACCATCATTTCAGTCCTATCTAGTAAACAAATGGCAATTCATTACTAATAAATAGTAGTACAAAATCGAAGTCATATGGCTCAATAGGGGAAGTTCATCTATGTCGAACTAGGTGGAAGTCCATCCTAGTCTTCTTCTTCTGTTGCTACTGCTGCTTCTTCTGTTGTTGCTGCTATTGCTTCTTGTCCTTCTTCATATCCTTATCTGGCCTCTGTTTGCCCACATTGCCTTAGCCCACTCAATCATTTTGTTCTTCCAAGTGTCATTGTCAAATGCCACCATATCATGACCGGAGCTATCAACAACATCAGCTGTCACATCTCTATCCTCCAGCACAAACTTATCACAAAACCATTATAGGGTCCAGATATAGAGGATGCAACATGCAAGAACAAGCTTAATCTGGGTGGGGAAAGTGTGGGATGGCTTCTGATCTAGGATCTCAAATCTATTTTTTTAGAGCTTTAAATGCACTCTAAATCGTAACTCTAAGGGTAAAGTGTATGAGACTGAACAATTCATGTGCAGTCCTCGGATAGAAACTTCAAGAGAACTCGTTCAGATGGTACCTGGTTTACTTGAAGGGTGGAAGAACACCCGATCGACATGTATAGCCAGCATCTCCTAGTTAGAACTTGTCATCGGGGATATTGATGGCATTAGGTTGTTGTAAAATAGAATGTTACCATCATGGGCTAATCCTTCCCAGTCAGCTAACACATATGTGAACATCATATCAAAGTCAGCAACAACAAGAACATTCTTACTTATGTAGTGCTTTCTACCCCTATATGTTGCAGTATGTGACCTAGGTGAAGGAAATATGCCCTAGAGGCAATAATAAAGTTATTATTTATTTCCTTATATCATGATAAATGTTTATTATTCATGCTAGAATTGTATTAACCGGAAACATAATACATGTGTGAATACATAGACAAACATAATGTCACTAGTATGCCTCTACTTGACTAGCTCGTGAATCAAAGATGGTTAAGTTTCCTAGCCATGGACAAAAGAGTTGTCATTTGATTAACGGGATCACATCATTAGGAGAATGATGTGATTGACATGACCCATTCCGTTAGCCTAGCACTTGATCGTTTAGTATGTTGTTATTGCTTTCTTCATGACTTATACATGTTCCTGTAACTATGAGATTATGCAACTCCCGTTTGCCGGAGGAACACTTTGGGTGCTACCAAACGTCACAACGTAACTGGGTGATTATAAAGGAGTACTACAGGTGTTTCCAAAGGTACATGTTGGGTTGGCGTATTTTGAGATTAGGTTTTGTCACTCCGATTGTCGGAGAGGTATCTCTGGGCCCTCTCGGTAATGCACATCACTATAAGCCTTGCAAGCAATGTAGCTAATGAGTTAGTTACGGAATGATGCATTACGTAACGAGTAAAGAGACTTGCCGGTAACGAGATTGAACTAGGTATTGGATACCGACGATCGAATCTCGGGCAAGTAACATACCGATGACAAAGGGAACAAAGTATGTTGTTATGCGGTTTGACCGATAAAGATCTTCGTAGAATATGTAGGAGCCAATATGGGCATCCAGGTTCCGCTATTGGTTATTGACCAAGAATAGTTCTAGGTCATGTCTACATAGTTCTCGAACCCGTAGGGTCCGCATGCTTAAGGTTTCGATGACAGTTATATTATGAGTTTATGATTTTTGATGTACCGAAGGAGTTCGGAGTCCCGGATGAGATCGGGGACATGACGAGGAGTCTCGAAATGGTCGAGACGTAAAGATCGATATACTGGACGACTATATTCGGAGTTCGGAAAGGTTCCGAGTGATTCGGGTATTTTTCGGAGTACCGGAGAGTTACGGGAATTCGCCGGGGAGTATATGGTCCTTATTGGGCCATACGGGAATAGAGGAGAGAGGCCAAAAGGAAGGAGGCCTACGCCCCCCCTCTGGTCCGAATTGGACAAGGGGCGCAGCCCCCCTTTCCTTCTTTCTCTCCCCCTCTTTCCCCTTCTCCTACTCCAACAAGGGAGGTGGAATCCTACTAGGACAAGGGAGTCCTAGTAGGACTCCACACTTGGCGCGCCCCCTCATAGGGCCGGCCTCCTCCCCCCTTGCTCCTTTATATACGGGGGCAGGGGGCACCCCATGACACACAAGTTGATCTACGGATCGTTCCTTAGCCGTGTGCGGTGCCCCTCCACCATATTCCACCTCGGTCATATCGTCGCGGAGTTTAGGTGAAGCCCTACGCCGGTAGAACATCATCATCGTCACCACGCCGTCATGCTGACGGAACTCATCCCCGAAGCTTTGCTGGATCGGAGCCCGGGGATCGTCATCGAGCTGAACGTGTGCTGAATTCGGAGGTGCCGTACGTTCGGTGCTTGGATCGGTCGGATCGTGAAGACGTACGACTACATCAACCGCGTTGTGTTAACGCTTCTGTTTGCGGTCTACGAGGGTACGTGGACATCACTCTCACCTCTCGTTGCTATACCATCACCATGATCTTGCGTGTGCGTAGGATAATTTTTGAAATTACTACGTTCCCCAACAGTGGCATCCGAGCCTAGGTTTTATGCGTTGATGTTATATGCACGAGTAGAACACAAGTGAGTTGTGGGCGATATAAGTCATACTGCTTACCAGCATGTCATACTTTGGTTCGGCGGTATTGTTGGATGAAGCGGCCCGGACCGACATTACGCGTACGCTTACGCGAGACTGGTTCTACCGACGTGCTTTGCACACAGGTGGCTGGCGGGTGTCAGTTTCTCCAACTTTAGTTGAACCGAGTGTGGCTACGCTCGGTCCTTACGAAGGTTAAAACAACACCAACTTGACAAACTATCGTTGTGGTTTTAATGCGTAGGTAAGATCGGTTCTTGCTAAGCCCGTAGCAGCCACGTAAAATTTGCAGCAACAAAGTAGAGGACGTCTAACTTGTTTTTGCAGGGCATGTTGTGATGTGATATGGTCAAGGCGTGATGAGATATAAGTTGTTGTATGAGATGATCATGTTTTGTTGAAGTTATCGGCAACTGGCAGAAGCCCTATGGTTGTCTCGTTGTAGCATAAGATGCAAGTGCCAAATAATTGCTTTACTTTATCGCTATGCTATGCGATAGCAATAGTTGCAAGAGCAATAGTTGGCGAGATGACCATGTGATGACACATTGATATAGATCAAGATGATGAAGATCATGGTGTCGTGCCGGTGACGATAGAGATCATGACAGTACTTTGGAGATGGAGATCAAAGGCGCAAGATGATCATGGTCATATCATGTCACATATTTTGATTGCATATGATGTTTATCTGTTATACATCTTATTCTGTTTTGTTTGACGGTAGCATTTTAAGATGATCTCTCACTAATTATCAAGAAGTGTTCTCCCTGAGTCTGCACCGTTGCGACAGTTCTTCGTGCTGAGACACCACGTGATGATCGGGTGTGATAGGCTCTATGTTCAAATACAACGGGTGCAAAACAGTTGCACATGC
Source organism: Triticum aestivum (assembly GCF_018294505.1). Taxonomy (NCBI): domain Eukaryota; kingdom Viridiplantae; phylum Streptophyta; class Magnoliopsida; order Poales; family Poaceae; genus Triticum; species Triticum aestivum. The sequence continues at coordinate 709,370,455 of NC_057803.1, forward strand.
GGAATACTCGGGTTAAACTTGACGAGCCTAGCATATACAGATATGGCCTCGGAACACAGAGACCGAAAGGACGAGCGTGAATCATATAGTAGATATGATCAACATAATGATGTTCACCATTGAAACTACTCCATCTCACGTAATGATCGGACATGGTTTAGTTGATTTGGATCACGTGATCACTTAGATGACTAGAGAGATGTCTGTCTAAGTGGGAGTTCTTAAGTAATATGATTAATTGAACTTAAATTTATCATGAACTTAGTCCTGGTAGTATTTTGCAAATTATGTTGTAGATCAATAGCTCGCGTTGTTGCTTTCATATGTTTATTTTGATATGTTCCTAGAGAAAATTGTGTTGAAAGATGTTAGTAGCAATGATGCGGATTGGATCCGTGATCTGAGGTTTATCCTCATTGTTGCACAGAAGTATGTCCTTAATGCACCGCTAGGTGACAGACCTATTGCAGGAGCAGATGCAGACATTATGAACGTTTGGCTAAAGCTCAATATGATGACCACTTGATAGTTTAGTGCACCATGCTTAACGGCTTAGAATCGGGACTTCAAAGACGTTTTGAACGTCATGGACCATATGAGATGTTCCAGGAGTTGAAGTTAATATTTTCAGCAATTACCCGAGTTGAGATATATGAAGTCTCCAACAAGTTCTATAGCTAAAAGATGGAGGAGAATCGCTCAACTAGTGAGCATGTGCTCAGATTATCTGGGTACTTCAATCACTTGAATCAAGTGGGAGTTAATCTTCCAGATAAGATAGTGATTGACAGAATTCTCTAGTCACCATCACTAAGTTACTAGAACTTCGTGATGAACTATAGTGTGCAAGGGATGACGAAAATGATTCCTGAGCTCTTCGTGATGTTAAAATCGACGAAGGTAGAAATCGAGAAAGAGCATCAAGTGTTGATGATTGACAAGACCACTAGTTTCAAGAAAAAGGGCAAAGGGAAAGAAAGGGAAACTTCAAGTAGAATGGCAAACAAGTTGTCACTCCCGTGAAGAAGCCCAAAGCTGGACCAAAGCCTAAAACTGAGTGCTTACGCTGCAAAGGAAATGGTCACTAGAAGCGGAAATGCCCTGAATATTTGGTGGATAAGAAGGATGGCAAAGTGAACAAGGGTATATTTGATATACAGGTTATTGATGTGTGCCTTACTAGTGTTTATGGTAGCCCCTGAGTATTTGATACTTGTTCGGTTGCTAAGATTAGTAACTCGAAACAGGAGTTGCAGAATAAACAGAGACTAGTTGAAGGGAAGTGACGATGAGTGTTGGAAGAAGTTCCAAGATTGATATGATCATCATCGCACACTCCCTATACTTTCGGGATTAATGTTAAACCTAAATAAATGTTATTTGGCGTTTGCGTTGAGCATGAATATGATTTGATCATGTTTATTGCAATACGGTTATTCATTTAAAGTTAAAGAATAATTGTTATTCTGTTTACATGAATAAGACCTTCGATGGTTATACACCCAATGAAAATAGTTTGTTGGATCTCGATTGTAGTGATACACATATTCATAATATTGATGCCAAAAGATGCAAAGTTAATAATGATAGTGCAACTTATTTGTGGCACTGCCGTTTAGGTCATATCGGTGTAAAGCGCATGAAGAAACTCCATACTGATGGGCTTTTGGAACCACTTGATTATGAATCACTTGGTACTTGCGAACCGTGCCTCATGGGCAAGATGACTAAAACGCCGTTCTCCGGAACTATGGAGCGAGCAACTGATTTGTTGGAAATCATACATACTGATGTTTCTGGTCCAATGAAGTTGAGTCTCGCGGCGGGTATCGTTATTTTCTCACCTTCACAGATGATTTGAGCAGATATGGGTATATCTACTTGATGAAACACAAGTCTGAAACATTTGAAAAGTTCAAAGAATTTCAGAGTAAAGTGGAAAATCATCATAACAAGAAAATAAAATTTCTACGATCTGATCATGGAGGAGAATATTTAAGTTACGAGTTTGGTCTACACTTAAAACAATGCGGAATAGTTTCGCAACTCACGCCACCTGGAACACCACAATGTAATGGTGTGTCCGAACGTCGTAATCGTACTTTACTAGATATGGTGCGATCTATGATGTCTCTTATCGGTTTACCACTATCGTTTTGGGGTTATGCATTAGAGACAGCTGCATTCACGTTAAATAGGGCACCATCTAAATCCGTTGAGATGACACCTTATGAACTGTGGTTTGGCAAGAAACCAAAGTTGTCGTTTCTTAAAGTTTTGGGTTGCGATGCTTATGTGAAAAAGTTTCAACCTGATAAGCTCAAACCTAAATCGGAGAAGTGCGTCTTCATAGAATACCCAAAGGAAACTGTTGGGTACACCTTCTATCACAGATCCAAAGGCATGATATTCGTTGCTAAGATGGATCCTTTCTAGAGAAGGAGTTTTCTCTCGAAAGAAGTGAGTGGGAGGAAAGTAGAGCTTGATAAGGTAATTGTACCTTCTCCCGAATTGAAAAGTAGTTCATCACAGAAATCAGTTCCTGTGATTCCTACACCAATTAGTGAGGAAGCTAATGATGACGATCATGAAGCTTCAGATCAAGTTACTACCGAACCTCGTAGGTCTTCCAGAATAAGATCCGCACCAAAGTGGTACGGTAATCCTGTTCTAGAAGTCATGTTACTAGACCATGATGAACCTACGAACTATGAGGAAGCGATGATGAGCCCAGATTCCGCGAAATGGCTTGAGGCCATGAAATCTGAGATAGGATCCATGTATGAGAACAAAGTATGGACTTTGATTGACTTGCTCGATGATCAGCAAGCCATGTTAAATAAATGGATCTTTAAGAGGAAGACGGACACTGATAGTAGTGTTACTATCTACAAAGCTCGACTTGTCACAAAAGGTTTTCGACAAGTTCAAGGTGTTTACTACAATGAGATTTTCTCAACTGTAGCGATGCTTAAGTCTGTCCGAATCATATTAGAAATTGCCACATTTTATGAAATCTGGCAAATGGATGTCAAAACTGCATTTCTTAATGGATTTTTTTAAAGAAGTGTTGTATATGATGCAACCAGAAGGTTTTGTCAATCCTAAAGGTGCTAACAAAATGTGCAAGCTCCAGAGATCCATCAATGGACTGGTGCAAGCATCTCGGAGTTGGAATATACGCTTTGATGAGTTGATCAAAGCATATAGTTTTATACAGACTTTTTGAGAAGCCTGTATTTACAATAAAGTGAGTGGGAGCACTACCGCCTTTCTGATAAATATATGTGAGTAACATATTGTTGATCAGAAATGATGTAGAATTTTTCTGGAAAGCATAAAGGAGTATTTGAAAGGAGTTCTTTAAAAGAAAGACCACAGTAAAGCTACTTATGTATTGAGCATCAAGATCTATTGAGATAGATCAAGACGCTTGATAAGTTTTTCAATAAGTTCATACCTTGTCAAGATTTTGAAATAGTTCAAAATGGAACAGTCATAGAAAGAGTTCTTGCCTGTGTTGCAAAGGTGTGAAATTGAGTAAGACTCAAATCCCGACCATGGCAGAAAATAGAAAAGAGAATGAAAGTCATTTCCTATGCCTCAGTCATAGGTTCTATAAAGTATGCTATGTACTAGACCTATTGTATACCTTGCTCTGAATTTAGCAAGGGAGTACAATAGTGATCTAGAAGTAGATCACTGGACATTGGTCAAAATTATCCTTAGAGAAATAAGGAGATGTTTCTCGATTATGGAGGTGATAAAAGAGCCCGTCGTAAAAAGTTACAACGATGCACGCTTTTACACCAATCCAGATGACTCTAAGTCTCAATCTGGATACATATTGAAAGTGGGAGCAATCAGCTAGAATAGCTCCGTGCAGAGCATTGTGGACATAGAATATTTGCAAAATACATATGGCTCTGAATATGACAGACCCGTTGACTAAACTTCTCTCATGAGCAAAACATAATCATACCTTTGTACTCTTTGGGTGTTAATCACATAGCGATGTGAACTAGATTATTGACTCTAGTAAACCCTTTGGGTGTTGGTCACATGACGATGTGAACTATGAGTGTTAATCACATACAGATGTGAATATTGGTGTTGAATCACATGATGATGTGAACTAGATTATTAACTCTAGTGCAAGTGGGAGACTGAAGGAAATATGCCCTAGAGGCAATAATAAAGTCATTATTTATTTCCTTATATCATGATAAATGTTTATTATTCATGCTAGAATTGTATTAACCGGAAACATAATACATGTTTGAGTACATAGACAAACATAATGTCACTAGTATGCCTCTACTTGACTAGCTCGTGAATCAAAGATGGTTAAGTTTCCTAGCCATGGACAAAAGAGTTGTCATTTGATTAACGGGATCACATCATTATGAGAATGATGTGATTGACATGACCCATTCCGTTAGCCTAGCACTTGATCGTTTAGTATGTTGCTATTGCTTTCTTCATGACTTATACATGTTCCTGTAACTATGAGATTATGCAACTCCCGTTTGCCGGAGGAACACTTTGGGTGCTACCAAACGTCACAACGTAACTGGGTGATTATAAAGGAGTACTACAGGTGTTTCCAAAGGTACATGTTGGGTTGGCGTATTTCGAGATTAGGTTTTGTCACTCCGATTGTCGGAGAGGTATCTCTGGGCCCTCTCGGTAATGCACATCACTATAAGCCTTGCAAGCAATGTAGCTAATGAGTTAGTTACGGAATGATGCATTACGTAACGAGTAAAGAGACTTGCCGGTAACGAGATTGAACTAGGTATTGGATACCGACGATCGAATCTCGGGCAAGTAACATACCGATGACAAAGGGAACAAAGTATGTTGTTATGCAGTTTGACCGATAAAGTCTTCATAGAATATGTAGGAGCCAATATGGGCATCCAGGTTCCGCTATTGGTTATTGACCAAGAATAGTTCTAGGTCATGTCTACATAGTTCTCGAACCCGTAGGGTCCGCACGCATAAGGTTTCGATGACAGTTATATTATGAGTTTATGAGTTTTGATGTACCGAAGGAGTTCGGAGTCCCGGATGAGATCGGACATGACGAGGAGTCTCGAAATGGTCGAGACATAAAGATCGATATATTGGACGACTATATTCGGAGTTCGGAAAGGTTCTGAGTGATTCGGGTATTTTTCGGAGTACCAGAGAGTTACGGGAATTCGCCGGGGAGTATATGGGCCTTATTGGGCCATACGGGAATAGAGGAGAGAGGCCAAAAGGAAGGAGGCCTGCGCCCCCCCTCTGGTCCGAATTGGACAAGGGGCGCAGCCCCCCTTTCCTTCTTTCTCTCCCCCTCTTTCCCCTTCTCCTACTCCAACAAGGGAGGTGGAATCCTACTAGGACTAGGGAGTCCTAGTAGGACTCCACACTTGGCGCGCCCCCTCCTAGGGCTGGCCTCCTCCCCCCTTGCTCCTTTATATACGGGGGCAGGGGGCACCCCATGACACACAAGTTGATCTACGGATCGTTCCTTAGCCGTGTGCGGTGCCTCCTCCACCATATTCCACCTCGGTCATATCGTCGCGGAGTTTAGACGAAGCCCTGCGCCAGTAGAACATCATCATCGTCACCACGCCGTCATGCTGACGGAACTCATCCCCGAAGCTTTGCTGGATCGGAGCCCGGGGATCGTCATCGAGCTGAACGTGTGCTGAACTCGGAGGTGCCGTACGTTCGATGCTTGGATCGGTCGGATTGTGAAGACGTACGACTACATCAACCGCGTTGTGTTAACGCTTCCGTTTGCGGTCTACGAGGGTATGTGGACATCACTCTCACCTCTCGTTGCTATACCATCACCATGATCTTGCATGTGCGTAGGATAATTTTTGAAATTACTACGTTCCCCAACACTAGGCACTCTAGCAGTCACATGAGTACACTCCATTGCGCCAATGCAATCCTCGAAATGGCATGAAAAGATGGTGTCATGGTTGTATCAGGACAATACAAGCATGTCAAGGCATGAACTACGAGTAGTGCTCACCTTGAAATACGGATACCATCTTGGGTTCGTGCGAATCTTGCGAGGAGTTTGCCTAGTTGGTTCCTTGATCATCTCTTCTCTGAGCTCCCCAACAGCATACAAGACTTGCCTGAAATACCTGGAAATTGGCACCATTGATCTCCTAAACATGTTGTGAATAACTCTGAACCTCTGATTATGCCCTACAACATGGAGGAACACGTCAACTTTCTCTTCCACAGAGGTGTGGAGTATGTTATCTTGTAGCAGCCCCCTTGTCCTAAACATCTCCACAAGCCTGGCGAAAGGTGCTCTTTTCATGTGTAGCATCCATAGAACCTCTACATCGTTGCAGTAGTTCAGATTCGCCATCCTCTCCTTATCTCGGATGAACATTGGACCATAACGAATGACATGATTATCACTCGGACGAACAACTATCTTGTGGATCAACATGAGCCAGGCATGAATCACACCTATCAGTGTTGCTGCCTGAACAACCAGCTTCATCCATTCCTCCATAACCTAGACGACATCGATGGTGTGGTGAGCAATGTTAAATTGATCCTACACCATACCTAATGGCCTAACAAACAACCTAACAAAGGGGGAGGGGTTGTATGATGTTGATACGTCTCCAACGTATCTATAATTTTTGATCGTTTCATGCTATTATATCATCATTTTTATATACTTTATATGCAGTTTTATATTATTTTTAAGGACTAACCTATTAACTTAGTGCCCAGTGCTAGTTCCTGTTTTCTGCATGTTTTTTGTTTCGCAGAAAAATCATTCCAAGCAAAGTCCAAACACGATGAAACTTTACAGTGATTCTTTTTGCAACATAAGAGACCCCAGAAGCTTCGGGGAGAGACCAGAAGACATACAAGGGGTTCATAAGCTCAAGGGGCGGACCGGCCAAGCTTGTGGGCCCCCTGACGCTCCGTTTTCCCTAATATTTGGCCTATATATTCCCATATATTCCAAAAAACCGAAGTGAGACCAGAAACAATTTTATCACCGCCGCACACCTCTGTTCTTTCATGATCCCATCTGGAGGCCTTTTCCAGTACTCTTTCGGAGGGGAAACCATTGGGGAGGCAACCTTCATCAACCTTGCTGCCTCCATGATAATGTGTGAGTAGCTCCTTCAGGACCTACGGGTCCATACTAGTAGCTAGATGGCTTTTATCTCTCTCTCTCTTAGATCTTCAATACAATGATCTCCTCTAAGATCAATCCGATGTAATCTATGTGATGTGTTTGTTGGAATCCGATGAATTGTGAATTTATGATTAGATTACTCATTGATATTATTCGAATCTCTTGAGATTTATTTGTTGCGTAATTTCATAGCTTTGCATTTCTCTTTGATCTATCAGTCTATTTTGGCCAAGTAGATTGATTTATCTTCAACTGAGAGGTGCTTTATAGTAGGTTCAATCTTGCAGTGATCTTGCTCTGTCATAGGCGGGGTTATAAGGCATGTATTGTATTGTTGCTACTAAGGATAAAACAACGGGGTTCAGTCATATTAATTGGTCTTACTTTTTCTATATTATGTCATCTTGCTTAAAGTGTTACTCTGTTTATCATGGACTTAATACTTTGATATGCATGCTGGATAGCAATCTTGTGGTGGAGTAATAGTAGTACATGCAGTTGGATTAATGGTTTACTTGTCACGGACGTAATGCCTATGTATTGATTATGCCACGAAGAATCATAATTGTAACTTTGCACAATTTTTTTAATTACCCAATAGTAATTTGTTTACCCACTGATGCTATGCTTATGAAAGAGATGTCTCTAGTGAAACTATGGCCCTGCGTCCATTCTCCATTATTACTAAGAATCCTACAATTTTCTCGTTGTTTTATTTTAGTTTATTTTATTTGTTCGCCTATCACTACCAGATTTAATATTTGCAACTGGCAAGAAACAAGGGGAGTGACAACCCTCTTGCCTTTTGTTGGGTGCAACCATTTGCTTTGTGTGTGTGCGGGTACTGCTTACGTTGTTTGCCTGTTATCTCCTTCTGGTTTGATAAACCTTGGTTTTTTAATGAGGAAAATATTATCTGCTACTATACTGCTTCACTCTTTCTCATCGGGGAAATCCAACAACGCCATCACGAGTAGCAGAAGAATTTCTTGCGCTGATGCTGGAGAGGCTTCACCATACAAACCATGTGCCTTCACACAAACTTATCAGTTTGCTTGTTTTTATTTTTCTTTGCGTTTTTCCTTTTTCCTTCTTCTTTTGTTTGTCAAAAAAAATATAAATACCAAAAATATTTGTGTTACTATCTCTGCTTGTGTTGCTATGTGCCTTCTATTTGCTTGCATATTCGATTGCTAAAAATTGTTGATATGGATTCTTCTCCACTAGCCGGACTATTCAAAAATTATAATTATGATAAACCAATGGCTAGTGATGAAAATGGTATTGCTGAAAGCTTTTTGAAAGAAAAGATGGAGTTGAGTGCGCTTATTTATGAAGTTCTTTTTGAAAATCAGGAATCTGAAAATTGTTATGAAGTGTTAAAAGAACAATTGTTAAAGAGATTAATAAAAGCTCTTTGTATAAAAAGCACCATTGCAATGAAGTCAGTATGAATTATGTGAATATCGATTGTGCTAATGATATGCAAAGCTATAAGCTTGGGGGGATATTTTTGGCCCCCCTACTAATGAAGAAGCTATAAAAGAAAAATATGATTCAAATAAACATGATAATCTTTATGATTCAAGTGATGAAGATGATGCACTTGATGAGGCGCTATTGAAGATGATTTTGTTATGTCTACTGTTTATTATGACGATCATGATTAGGGAGTTGATTATGATGCTTCTTGTGATGTTGAAGATTTATTTGAGCTTTATGATGAAAATGTTTTTAATAATGTTTATAATACTATTGAAAATGGGTTTGAAAGAGCGTCAACTTTAGGTAAAAATAATCCCACATGATTGGGGAGGAAGCAAGAGGCGTCGCTGCACATGTGGTTCTTCTTCACGTTTCTGAGCCCCGCCAAGAAACCTCAGCTTCAACGGGTCATCTCAATGGCTGCCCAAATTTGATCCATGGGCACGCCGGCAGGCGGCGCGATGGTGGCCAGGGGCGTGGGCGTCACCGCGCAAGTCTCCTTGTCCAGCCACCGCGTCCTGGCCGGGGGTCACACGACCAACCCGCCTTGTCTCGTTCGCGTCGGAGTGGGAGCGGGAGCTCTCCCAGCTCAACCAAGCGGGCAGGTGCAGTTGCGCCAGGCACGGGTACTAGCGCAGGTGAACTAGGTCATGAAGCCCAACAAACAAAACAAAAAATGCATTTGGAAAAACCAATCAATCAAATAAACCCGTACATGTGGCAATCTCAGTCGTCAACACTAAAATTGGGGAAACATTAAATGAGGTAAATATGGCACAAATTTACATAAATGCGGTATAAATTCAGAATTTTCGCTAAATGGGGTAATATTTATCACAAACCTGAAACTTGGGGGTAAAAAGTGGAATTAACTCTTACTGAATTAGATATCCAAAAAAACTCTTACTGAATTATATCTAAAGCTGAAACAATCTATAAAATTTCTTGAACCTTTTGACATGACCATGACCTTCGCTAAAAGTGAAACATATTGAGGGTCTGAAATGTTGACGAAGCAGTATTTCACCAAAAAAACATTGACACTCAACGTACATTCTCTCAAAAATGAACCACACGATCGACACAATACACAGGTCCATCATCCCCGGACGGATCGGCGGTCCACTCGTAGACCGACCTCTGCCCGGCGGCCAGGCCGCTCAGCTGCTAGGCTCGGGCGCACCCGCCGCGGAGGGCTCGAAGGCGGGGCCCTTGGCGGGCGAGACAGCCGCTGGCGCCGGCGATTCAGCCTCTTTCTCCTCTTTCGCGGCGGCCTTCTTGTCCTCCGTGACCACGTTGCGCGCCTGCGCGAACGGCGCCACCACGACGGTGGCAAGGAGAAGCGCGACGATGAAGAGGGCGCGAGCCATGTGGCTGGTTGGCTTCTTGGGAGCTGTAGGTGCCTTGGCGATGGATGCTTGTTTGCTTGCGTGATTGTGGTGTGGCGACGTGCTTTGCCGTGGCGTTTATACGCGGAACACGCTGGCTATTCTTGCGGTCCGGCTCACCTGCAGGGTTCCCAGCAGGAATTACCGTGCAGGGCCAATATATGAGCGCCACATGTCCTTGTGGACCCGAATTAAATTACGAGTGGATTTATTTTGTTTCTTCTTTACTCCTCCAATCCTTCTCACTACCGGAACGATTGCCAGTGCCGATGGTTCTTGCCCGTCGAACAGTGGCCCATCGAGGCCGTCATGGATGTCGGCGTCCACCCCGCGGTCCGTGGAGGCTCCCGCCGTGCTGCCTTCCATGGCTTTGCCCCCTCCACGCCCCGTCCAAGATCAAGAACAAGCACAAAGCAAAGTGGCAAGAAGAAGGTGCTCGCGGCCGCGCCTGCGCCGGAGCCGCTCAGCCTGCCCGCGCCCCGTTGCACTCGAGCCACGCCCACCACCGTCGAGGATGTGTCCGGCCTTGCACTCTCCGCCAACGATCCGGTAATGTTTCACTCAAAACTTAACCTCTTCTAATTTGGTACCGATCGACAGAACGGATGAAGCAATGAACTGATTTTTGTTGGTGCAGACTGCAGAGCGGGAGCGGCCAGCAGCACGGGTTCTGCTGTAGCTAGCGTGGTGAAAGTGAAACCCAGAGAGATCCATCCATTGTTATTCATGTATCTACTCCATGGTTCAATCATTACGTTTGCTTGTTATGATAGACATCCAGCACTTAGACTGAATCTCGCCGGAACAGGAGATTAACACTGCGATGCTCCAACAGACAAAAAGAATGGCGGCTTCTTAATCTTCTCATTTAGATTGCTTTGGCTCGATTAATTTGACAGGGAAGTGTTAAGTAACCTCACAAATCCAACATGCGTCAGCGAAGAAAACATGCGTGGCCGTGCCTAAAGGCTTGACGGTGGCGACGTTCTTGAACGACGGTGAGGCGCGGTGGGAGAAGGGAAACCCGGCGGGCGGCGGCATGGGCCAAGTGATAACAGACGCACAAAGACGCCGGCGGCGAAGGGCTCTTCGTATTGACGAGCAAAAGAAAAAACGAGCAGCTGCATTGTAGTTCTCGACTGGCAATGGCGTCACAGTTCGATGAGCAAGAACCATCAGCGCCGGCAATCATCTTGGTGTCGGGAAGGATCGGAGGAGTAAAGAAGAAACAGAATAAATCCACTCATTAATTTAATTCAAGCTACGGGTCCACAAGGACATGTGGCGCTCATATATTAGGCCTGCACGGTAATTCCTACTGGGAACCCCGCAGGTGAGCCGGATCCCTATTCTTGGGGAGCGACGGACGGTCGAACGGCATGCGGCGTGCATATCCAGTGGGTGGCTTGCGGCCCGGACGATTCCAGCTATCTTGGGAAGGCTTTCCCGTTTCCATCGTTTTTTACGAAATGGATATAATAACTTTTTCCTCAGCTTGATGCCCGTTCCTCATGGCATGCACACACAATCATGCATACATACATGGACATAGCCACTGCAAGTCTGCAACATCTTCCTTGCTGATTTACTTTTTTTCCGGGTAAATATGGAGTTTTATTTCATAGTAACAGGTTTACAGTCTGCTAATACGAGATCATGAGGCGGTGGTGTGGGTTTGGTGAGACGGTTGAGGTGCTCAAATTCCGCACAAATGTTTTTAGCTACGATTGAAATCACATCGGTGTGTAAAATTAAGAATTTGTGTGTGCGTATTTTTTTCCTCCGTCCAATAATTTTTGAATAGGTTACAAATTTTTAACAATGCGAAGTCTGTTCCATATCTTAAATTATATAGAGAACAGAAATGCATATATCACGTGAAACATGTGGAGAAAAAAAAGAAACAGAGATTTATTACGCGGGCAATGTTTTTACATGCTTTTGCTCCATATATGGAACTGTGGCATACATTTCAAATAATGGAAACCTTTTCCCTGCTATAAAAATGGTAATTTCAAATATAAATACCCAGACACTTCAGATCTAATTAAATTCACACACAAAAAGAACTAGATCCAACTCAAATCAACATTAGAGTTTAAACTTAAGATTTCACGCAAAAATATATCGTCAATCAGATAGAAGGGGTTAATGGGCCAAATGTTTCTTGTTCTCTTTTTGCTAGACAAATAAATTCTTTTGGCGATTGGATTGATTGCTTGCATATAGGTGGATAGATCAACATGGATGGATGCATGGATCCATAGCACAGATATCTGGTGGTAATATCGTTAAATAGGGATGGGCCAAATGATTCCTCTTCTCATTTGGACTCAATAGGAGGATCTTGTGAGCAGGAAGCAAGGAGGCATACGAATACAGGAGGAGCCGCCGCCACAACCATCAGAACAGGGAGAGAAGAGATCAGGAGAAGAAGAACCCCTGGAGATTCATTCTGTCGATCTCTTCCGTTCCAACACCATTTCATTCATCCCAAATGCCACCATAGAGAGAGGAATTCTATGTTGTAAGATAGGATTTTGTAACACCTTTCATACTCATCTAGAAATCGATACTCGTCTAATCATTCATCTTATTCAGATCTTTATGATACTATCTATATGATTTCTCTTTGTTTGATCTCTGAGATGTATGGTTATTTCCCTCTCATGCGTGAGTAATTCCCCATCGGCGTGAGAAATGTAGGGGACCGGTGAGATCCATTTCTGCCTGTTCTATATGTCGCCTTTTGTGGTAATAGTTCTACGATATATCAGTATATTGTTTATCTGTGGTAACTATAATGTGTGTTATCCAATTTAAGGGCCTGGACAACATGGTCTAAAGACATACAAAGGTAACACATATTGTTCAGCGTATCTGTGCACTAGTAGAAAATGGCCCATTAATCCCGGTTCCAGAGGGCCTTTAGTCCCCGTTCTGAAACTGGGACTAAAGGGTCGGGACTAAAGCCCAAAACCTTTAGTCCCAGTTCGCTTACCAACCGGGACAGAAGGGGCTCCACGTGGCCGATGCGGGGCGCCCAGGCAAGAAGCCCTTTAGTCCCGGTTGGTATATTACCAACCGGGACCGAAAGCTGCCACGCGTCAGCAGCTT
>NC_057803.1:710410348-710431449 GCF_018294505.1 Triticum aestivum
CGCCCAGCACGATGTTCCTTGGATCGTTCCCAAATTCTGGGTATTCGAAGTTCAATGCTTGCCACTGGCTCGCATCCTTAGGGTGACTCAGCATCTTGTCTTTTTTATCTATCTCCGGATCATTTGCGTCATCTTCTCGCTTCTTCTCCTCCCTATCCGCGTGCCAACGCAGGAGCTTTGCTACCTTAGGATCCGCGAAATACCGCTGCAGACGAGGAGTGATCGGAAAGTACCACACCACTTTTTGAGGAGCTTTCTTCCTCTTCTTGTATCGAGTGACACCGCACACCGGACATATTGTAGACTCCGCGTGCTCGTCCCGATAAATGATGCAATTGTTCATGCACACATGGTATTTCACGTGCGGTAAATCCAGAGGACACACGATTTTCTTTGCCTCCTCCAAACTGGTCGGGCACTTGTTCCCCTTGGGAAGACGTTCGTGCCAGAATGACATGTTCTCGTCGAAGCATGCGTCGGTCATTTTGTGTTTTACCTTCATCTCCAGGGCCATGAGCGTTACTTTCAGGCGGGTATCCTCGGGCCTGCATCCTTCATACAATGGAGTAACCGCGTCTAACTCAAGTTATCCATCTTGGCTTTCTCTCGGGCGGCAGCTCTTGCGTTATCCGTCTGCTTGAGAAGCAGCTCTTGAATATGAGGGTCCTGCACCCAGCCCATCGATGGTCCAGCGTCGTCTGCTCCGCCGGCATCATCATCTTCATGATCATGCCCGTCGCCTGCTCCGGCATCTTCCTCATCATCATGTCCTGCATCTTCTACATGATGACTGTGTACAGCATCACAGTCATGATCATCTCCTGGGGATTCTTCATCTTCTCGCCCGCCCGAGCCGCGGTGGTTGTCTTGCTGCCCTTCCTCATTTCTTGCCCGGCCCGCATGGACGACTTCGTAGTCATCTTCATCACCTTGCCACCGATAGCCATCCATGAAACCACGCAACAGCAGGTGGTCCCGCACCTGCCCGGAATCCGGATCCGCAATAAGGCTCTTCAGCTTGCATCTTCGACACGGACATCTTATCTCCGTCTCGTTCTTTTGAAGCATCTCGGCCTTCGCGGACCTCAAAAACCTATTCACGATGCCTTCGGTCATCGTGCGGACCATGGTCGCCTGCGGGGTAGGGCAAAACGATATTTTAGAACCAAACAAAAATTTGGCATGACTTTCCCTAAAAATAGGACCAAAAAGAATGCTTAATGCCAAAATTCTCGCCGAAACGGAAATGAATCAACATTCCGGCAAAATATTGGCAACTATCGCATATCAAATACCGGTACACCTCCAAACACAAACACATATGCAACACCACAAACATATGCAACACCACGAACATACATAGATCTAGCTAGGCCGTAAAAAGTGCATGTGCACATTGTTGTAAGGAGAACAACCTAAATATAGCTTCCCCCCTTACTTACCTATTAAAACAAGGTAATTTAACCACTTAATTTGAATGAATCTATGGTGGAAATGAGGTGAAAAAGAGGAGGCACCCGAGACAAGGAGGAGGTGGAGAGAATGAAGTGGGGAGAAAGTGAGTGTGTGGGTAGGAGAGGCTGTCCCAAATATCTTGTTGCTGCCCACTTACTAATGGCGCACCCCTTGCATGGTGCGCCATTAGTAGTTACAACTACTAATGGCGCACTTAAGCAGGATGCGCCATTAGTATGTTTGGATAGGCGTTCAAAAAAAAATTCTATACTAATGGCGCACCCACTGCCTGGTGCGCCATTAGTAGTTACAACTACTAATGGCGCACTTGGGCAGGATGCGCCATTAGTATGTTTGGATAGGCGCACTAGTTCAAAAAAAAAATTCTATACTAATGGCGCACCTACTGCCTGGTGCGCCATTAGTAGTTACAACTACTAATGGCGCACTTTTCCCGGATACGCCATTAGTATGTTTGGACAGGCGCACTAGTTAAAAAAATTTTTTTGATACTAATGGCACACCCGTAGCATGGTGCGCCATTAGTAGTTTAAACTCTAATGGCGCATCAGACTGTGGTGCGCCATTAGTATATACTAATGGCGCACCATCTTTCTGGTGCGCCATTAGTGTCAATCCCATCTATAGCCCTTTTCCTAGTAGTGATATAGGCATCACGTCCGCAACAACTAGACCGACTCCTGCCTACATCTACTACTATTACTCCACACATCGACCGACTCCTGCCTGCATCTAGAGTATTAAGTTCATAAGAATAGAGTAACGCATTAAGCAAGATGACATGATGTAGAGGGATAAACTCAAGCAATATGATATAAACCCCATCTTGTTATCCTCGATGGCAACAATACAATACGTGCCTTGCAACCCTTTCTGTCACTGGGTAAGGACACCGCAAGATTGAACCCAAAGCTAAGCACTTCTCCCATGGCAAGAAAGATCAATCTAGTAGGCCAAACCAAACTGATAATTCGAAGAGACTTGCAAAGATAACTCAATCATACATAAAAGAATTCATAGAAGGTTCAAATATTATTTATAGATAAACTTGAACATAAACCCACAATTCATCAGATCTCGACAAACACACCGCAAAAAGAGTTTACATCGAATAGATCTCCACAAGAGAGGGGGAGAACACTGTATTGAGATCCAAAAAGAGAGAAGAAGCCATCTAGCTAATAACTATGGACCCGTAGGTCTGTGGTAAACTACTCACAACTCATCGGAGGGGCAAGGGTGTAGTGGGGGAGAGGAAAACGTGAGGCAAATGGCAAATACTGTAAATGCGAGGGAGATGAGTTTGTGATGGGTACTTGGTATGTCTTAACTTGAGTGAAGACCTCCCCGGCAATGGCGCCAGAAATCCTTCTTGCTACGTCTTGAGCTTGCGTTGGTTTTCCTTGAAGAGGAAAGGGTGATGATATAGAAGCCCTCCGTAGTCGATTCCCCCTCCGGCGGAGCGCCGGCGAAGGCTCCAAGATGGGATCTTGCGGATAAAGAAGGTTACGGCGGTGGAAAATGTGTATGGGTTGCTCCCCGGATGTTTTCAGGGTACGTAGGCTTATATAGGAGGAAGAAGTACGTCGGTGGACGCCCGAGGGGCCCACGAGACAGGGGGGGCGCTCCCTATAGGGGGCGCCCTCCTATCTCGTGGGAGCCTCGGCTGCTTCTTGACTTGCACTCCAAGTCCTCTGGATCACGTTCGTTCCAAAAATCACGTTCCCGAAGGTTTCATTCCGTTTGGACTCCATTTGGTATTCCTTTTCTTTGAAATACTGAAATAGGCAGAAAAACAGAAATACGGGCTGGGCCTCCGGTTATTAGGTTAGTCCCAAAAATGATATAAATGTGTAAAATAAAGCCCATAAGCATCCAAAAGGGGTAATATAATACTCCCTCCGTTCCTTGATATAAGGAGTATAGATTTTTGAGAAAAAGTCCGAAATATAAGGTGTATTGCGTTGCACCACTCGTTTGGATAATTTTTTTAGGGATTTGATTACATTTCCTTATACCATGTAAGCTCCTCTTTTTTCTCATGTCAATTATTCAGGTGTAATCTCACTCGAAGCTTGTGAAATTTTCCCTCCATGTGTGTTCTTTAATTTCTATGCCAAAAACTATACACCCTATATCTAGGAACGGAGGGAGTAGCATGGAACAATCAAAAATTATAGATACGTTGGAGACGTATCAGCCTCCTACTGGATTGATACCTTGGTTCTCGAAAACTAAGGGAAATATTTACGCTACTTTGCTACATCACCCTATCCTCTTCAAGGGAAAGCCAACGCATGCTCAAGAGGTAGAAGTGCCTGATGTTGACTTGCGATCCACATGATCACCAGCATAGTCAGAGTCAGAATATCCAATGAGATTAAAAGCCGAGCCCTTGGGATACCATAATCCAAGTGTTGGAGTGTGAGCTAGATATTGAAGAATATGCTTCACGACCTTTTGGTGTGATTCCTTCGGTGTAACTTGAAAACGGGCACACATGCAAACACTAAGCATAATATCTAGCCTAGATGCACATAGATACAATAAAGAGCCAATCATGGAGCGGTATACCTTTTGATCGAAGTCTATAGCATTTTCATAAGTGCAAAGATGGCCATTTGTGGGCATAGGGATTTTGACGCCTTTGCAATCTTGCATACCGAATTTCCTCAGCACATCCTTGAGGTATTTCTCTTCAGATATGAAGATGTCATTGCGCAGTTGACAAATTTGAAGACCTAAGAAGAATTTCAATTCTCCCATCATAGACATTTGATATTCCTCGCTCATCATATAGGCAAATTTGTCACTATAATATTGCTTAGTACAACCAAAGATAATATCATCAACATATATTTGGCACACGAATAATTCATCATCATAGGTTTTGGTGAAAAGAGTTGGGTCAAGTGAACCGGTTTTGAAGCCTTTCTTCATGAGGAGTTCCTTCAAAGTATCATACCACGCCCGAGGGGCCTGCTTGAGGCCATAGAGGGCCTTATTGAGTATGAAGACTTTGTCAGGATGCTTAGGATCTTCAAAACTTGGGGGTTGAGCAACATATACTTCTTCCTCAAGCTTACCATTGAGCAATGCACTTTTCACATCCATTTGATATAAGATGATATTATGATGGTTAGCATAAGCAAGCAATATGCGAATAGCCTCAATTCTAGCAACAGGTGCAAAAGTTTCATCAAAATCAATTCCTTCAACCTGTGTGTAGCCTTGAGCTACAAGACGAGCCTTATTCGTCACCACAAGGCCATTTTCATCTTGCTTGTTGTGTTAGATCCATTTGGTACCGATCATATTGTGCTTGCATGGGTCTGGTCGCTTGACAAGTTCCCAGACATTGTTGAGCTCAAATTGATGTAATTCCTCTTACATCGCTTGAATCCTCTCAGGCTCCAGAAATGCCTCATCAACTTTGGTAGGCTCTATGATAGTGACAAAAGCAAGGTGCCCACAAAAGTTAGACAAATGTGAAGCCCTTCAGCATGTGACAGGACCTAGTGTGTTGATGTCGTCGATGATTTTCTTGATCTGCACTTCATTTGTAATGCGAGGATGAGCAGGTTGACGACGTTGAGTGGGCTCAGCATTTTCTTCAGAGCCATTTTCCTCGGGTGCACCAGCATGATGTTCTTCATGTTCTGGAATGACTTCTTCAACAGATTCTTTGGTAGGAATGAAATCCTCCGTAGCCTTGAACTTAATGGATTCCTCAGGTGCTCTCTTTGCAAGCCGTTAGTTTCATCAAACCGCACATCTATAGTTTCAACAACCTTGTGGTGAAAGGTGTTGAAGACTTTGTAGGTGTGCGAGTCCTTTCCGTAACCAAGCATAAAACCTTCATGTGCTTTTGGTGCAAATTTAGAATTGTGATGAGGATCTCTAATCCAACATTTAGCACCGAAGACTTTGAAATAACTCACATTAGGTTTCTTGTCCAGTGAGGAGTTCATATGAGGCTTTTTTGAAGGATTTGTGAAGATATACACTGTTGATGATGTGGCATGTAGTATCAATTGCCTCAGGCTAGAAGCAAGGAGGCGTCTTGTATTTATCAAGCATAGTGCGAGCCATCTCAA
This sequence comes from Triticum aestivum, assembly GCF_018294505.1. Lineage (NCBI taxonomy): Eukaryota > Viridiplantae > Streptophyta > Magnoliopsida > Poales > Poaceae > Triticum > Triticum aestivum. Next base: position 710,415,922 of record NC_057803.1, read on the forward strand.
TAAGAGTCTTATTCTTGCACTCCACAACACCGTTCTGCTGAGGAGTATAAGGGGCAGATAATTCATGAGTAATACCAAGTTCATCAAGATAGTCATCAAGGCCAGTATTCTAGAACTCGGTCCCATTGTCACTCCTAATGTGCTTGATCTTCACACCGAAATTCGTCGAGGCCCTTGAGGAAAATCATTTGAAGACTTCTTGCACTTCAGTTTTGTAAGTGATGATATGCACCCATGTGTAATGAGAATAGTCATCAACAATAACAAAAGCCATATAAAGATGCTGCATTTGTAAATATGGCATAGTGAGTAGGGCCGAAGAGATCCATGTGACGCAATTCAAATGGACAAGTGGTACTCATGATAGTCGTCGAGGGATGCTTGGACTTGGTCATCTTTCCAGCTTCACAAGCTCCACAGGGATGGTCCTTGAGGAATTTGACACCCTCGATGTCAATGACATGCTTCTTCTTAGCGAGTTGGTGTGTAAGTTCCTCATGCCAGCATGACCTAGTCGTCGATGCCATAACCAGCCTTCTGAAACTTTTGCAAGTAGACATGTGGTAGGGTGTGGTCCTGTAGAGAAATCAAGAACATACAAGTCTCCTCTCCTAAAGCCTTCAAAGACTTTGGAATTGTCAGATTCCATGATCACAACGCAACGATATTTGCCAAAGACGACAACCATATCAAGATCACAAAGCATTGAGACAGACATGAGGTTGTATCCTAAGGACTCGGCAAGCATGACTTTGTCCATGTGTCGATCCTTTGAGATCGCAACCCTACCTAGACCCAATACCTTGATTTTGCCTTTGTCGACGTAGGTGATATGCTTCAGATGTGATGGGGATAAACCAGTGCCCATCAATAAGTTCTTGTCACCGGTCATGTGATTTGTACATCCATTGTCGAGTACCCACTCAGTAGCTTTGGGTTGATCATCCTGCAGATGAATTAGTGCAACTTACGAACTGATATACTTCATCAATGAAGAATATGACATCAAATTCATCAGATTGTATTTAATCAAGTAGTACAACAGAAATAGCAATATGACGATGTGAGAAATGAATATTTATTTCTTCATGATTAGCTTGCGTCCTTTCAAGCATATTCAAGTCTCCAGAAAATTCTTCTAACATTTAAGTTTGTCTGGAGACCTGACCCTGCATAAGATATTAGTTATTTTTCTTCACCACCCACATCTGGAGGGGTGGCAAAGAGTTCACCATTCTGCGAGCTCCATAAGAAAAAGGTGGCATAGAAGCCAGTCCACTTCGTTTCATAGAAGAAGGGTTGGAGTAAGCATATGAATAAGCAGAGAAATTCTTCGAGGACTTATGAACATAATGATTTGAAGAATAATGCACATATTCATAGCCCTTAGATTTTCCATGCGAAACAGAAGTGGTAGCACGATGATGTTGATATGAGGATTTGGATCCATATGAGGAATTTGATCCACGTGAAGACTTTGGTCCATATGAGGACTTGGATCCATATGAAGACTGTCCATATAAAGAATTTGATCTGGGGTTCCTATTCTTCACATGTGGTGTCATGATGACATTCACCTGAAGACTTTCAAGGCACCTTTTGGGAACCCAGATTTTCTTCATAGGGGGGCCATTCCTGCAGTTAGTTCCAACATATCTAGCAAATACTTCACCATTCTGATTTTTGAATAGTTTATAGTTGGACTCAAATGACTCATCAGAAGAATATGAAGATTCACATGTAAAGCCAGATAAAGTGGATGGATCTATAGGAGGTCCTTTCGTAGCAACCCATGAGGTTTTGGGATATTGCTCAGGTTTCCAGTAGGTCCCATCAGCATTGAGTTTCCTGTCAAAGGCAATACCCTCTTTCCTATTGTTCCCATTGAGGATCTTCTTTTTAAGGACATCACAAAGAGCCTGATGCCCTTTGAGGCTTTTGTACATGCATGTCACATATGATTCCTTAACCCTGCATTGTCGGTGATACTTGTGGTATCCTCAGATGAGGAATTTTTGACTACAAAGACAGTTGAAGAATTTGCAGCAACACAAGCATTTGAACTTTCAGGTGAGGAATTAGCAAATTCACGTTCAATGTATTTCAAAGATGGTGGAATGAATTCATCCTAAGCGGAACTGATCTGTTGAGCAAGCAATGAATCACGTTCCTTCTGAAGATCTTCATAACTCACCCTTAGCTTCTCAAGATCTTGCTTTCTTTGAAGAAATTCATAAGAAAGCTTCTCATGATCAGCTAAGGGTGTGTTATGATGACTCTGTAGGTTATCAAACTTAGACTGAAGTCTCTGAAGATTTTCAATCAGAGTTTGAGTTCGATCCATTTCTTCACCCAATAGGTCATCGCTTTTGTCTAGCAAATTTTGAACCTTTTGAAAAGCTTTTTGTTGTTTAGTGGCAATAGTAGCAAGCTTGGAATAGCTGGGTCCAAAATCATCATCAGATACATCATCACTAGACTCAGATGAGGAACATTCGGTTACCTTGGCACCTTCTGCCATGAAGCATGGTGCAAAAGATGATGGTTTAGGTTTCAAAGTCAATGTTTTGAGTGCTTCCTTGAAATCCTCAAACCAGGGATCATGACAAGTTCGATGACCTTCATAGACATCAGAGATTCGGTCCCAGATAAGCTTCGCATTTGTGAGATGCATGATGAGCCTGAACTGATTTTTGGATAGGCAGGATGTGATAGCCTGGTTTTTGCCCTCTTTCCTCTTATGGTTTTCAGTTGGGTTTTGATTTGAATTTTGAGTTTGAATCATTTCAGTTGGACTTAAAACACTTGGGCATCACCTTGGCTTTCACCCAAGTGGCTCACTCCTCCTCCAAACCATCATTTCCTCTCTGTTCTACCTCAAAATAATGTCATGGATATTTTTTCAATATTAATTTTCCTCTCAAAAACCCTAAACAGAAACTTGTTGTCACATCCCTAGTCTGGTATGACCTAGACTAGCTAGCCATTTGAGCATCATATTTAAATTTCTTTTAAATTTGAAATGAGGATTGGTGGAACCCTCAGAATCATTTTTGAAAATGACCCAAATAAAAATTTCTCCAAAAGGGTCCAAGAAAATGCTCATGTTGCCTCTGAAAATATTGGACAGAGATAAAAATCAAAACAATATTTTTAGGAGCTCATGGACATTTATTTTGGCCATTTGGATTAATTCGATAAATATTTGCATTGGAAATATATTTCTATATATATGAAATATGGTCCAAAAATTATGCCAATTATAAAAGAGCTCTGGAATAATACCATTAGCCCCTACAAAAATTGGCATAATAAAATTAAATGATTTAATATATTTATTAAATCAAACAAATGTCAGAAAATTAGAAAACAATAATAAAAGAAGGAGGGGCTTACCTGGGCCTCCCCTCCCTTGCGCAGCCCAGCAGCAGCAGGCCGGCCCAGCCAGGAGGCGGCCCAGCCCGCCTGGCCCCCCCTCCTTTGTCGTCTTCCCCCCCCGACAGGGGAACGGCGTGTGCCCGACGCTCGCCGGCACGCGCGCGCGCCACCTCCCCCCCTGCTGGCCACCTCCTGCTTCCTTCTCTCGCCCTCGATGCCCCGGACGAAGCCACGCAGCTGCCCCGCACCGCTCTCACTCTCCCTCGCCCTCCTCCTCTCCCCCTGCCCTCTCTCTCTCTCTCACCCGAGAACCACCGCCGCCGCCGTTCACCATAGCCATCACCACCGACCTCCCCTCGCCTCCCCGACACACGCGGAAGCTCCGCTCCTCCGCCCTGAAGCTCCCCGTCAAGCCGTGCCCCTCCGGATGCCCCGTGGAGCCGTCGCCGTCGCCAAATTCGACTCCGGCCGCCGTGGACCCTCGCCGGTGATTCGGGAGCTACCGGGCATCCCCGACCTCGCGCTCGCGCTCGCTAGTTCCGCGGTGAGCCCCCGCACCGAACCCCCTCCTCCCCGTGTCCGTTTGCCCCGTCTGGCTAGCTCGCCACCGCGCCCGTAAGCCCCTCGCCGCCGGCCATGGCGCCACGGTGGCACGAGCCCAAGCCGGTCCCTTCCGCGCGCGTCCCCGTGTTCCTGGTGACGCCAGGAGCCCGTAGGAACCCTCCGTCTCCACTGCCGTGCACCACAACGCCGCGGCCGCAAGTTGCCGAACTCCGGCCGCCGCCCTGAGCTCTGCTCCGGCGAGCTCCGCCGCCCCCGCAGCCTTCCGCGTGTTCCACGGGATGCGCGTGAGCGCGGGCTTCGCGTGGGTGGTCTCCGCCGCCCGAATGGTCGCCGGAACGGCGATCCCGAGCCCCTCCGCCGTCTCGGGCCTCGCCGGCGGCTAAACGCCGGCGAGTTGACCGGGTTTGACCCCCCAGGGTCGCTGACCAGTGGGCCCGACCCCCCCTAACCTTTTAATTAAATTAAATTAACCCCTGTTAACCCCCCTGTCACTGACGTGTGGGTCCCACACGTCAGATTTGACCTGTACAGCCGCGTTGACCGCTGACGTCGTGCTGACGTCATGCTGACGCAATATATAATTTCTGGAATTAAAATAATTCAGAAAATCCAGAAATTGATTTAAATTTCAAAAATTCATAGAAATTCAACCGTAGCTCAGATTAAAATAATTTATATATGAAAAATTATCAGAAAAATGCAATCTTTCCATCTGTACTAGTTTCATGCATGAAAGACCAACTTATACATGCTGAATATGGGAAAACACATTAGGGCATATATAAGAGACTTAATTTAGAAATGCATTTGAACCTTTGGTTCAAATGGACTTCAAACCAAAGGTTTACTAGATGCATTAGCTCAAACAGCATCACATCTACATGACATATTCATGCATCATATTGTTGCATATGATTGTGTTTTGATTGCCGGCACCGTTCCTTCTCGATAGGTCCTGCTCCGGAGACGTTCCAGAGTACCTGTCTGTGAAGCAGTGCCTCCCTTGTTGATTTACCAGGAAAGCAAACCCCCTTGTTCATTTTGATAAAACCCTACTCTCTCGCTCCTGCTCTCAGTTATTGCATTAGGACAACAACGATTCATCTGCTACTTTGTGCTGCGGTAGTTGAACCCATTCCTCTGCATGACCTGTCATTGCCACAGTAAATAGTTAAAACCCACTAGCATGTGTAGGAGTTGATTGAAGCCACTGATGTGTTCCTACCATGCTATGCCTGCTATTGCTTAGAGTTGTGTCAGGTCTGATTCATTGGGAATGAATTGGAGTGTCACGATATGTTCTGATGCTGAGAGTGAAGTGTGTGAACACGATTTGGTAAAGGTAGCGGTGAGAGGCCATGTAGGAGTACATGGTGGGTTGTCTCACTGGAACCGTCCTTAAGCCCTGAGTTATGTGTATGTTGTCCAATGACTCGATACTACCACACATTGGGCTCCGGGCGCTCCAAGCCCTCTCGACTTATTAACCAACTTGATCTCTGTCCAGGAGTCGCAACTAGTTTCTGGTGTTTGTAGGTAGTGCTATTTTTCTACCAAGTGGCACCCGGCAGGGTGGGCTTGGGACAGACTAGGAACACGTGGCCCGGTGTACCGAGTGGCACCCGGTTGGTGGGCTCGGGAACCCTGCTCACATCGTTTGGGGCCGTGAGCGACACCCCGGCCGGATCTCCTTGCGGATGGAACCCGAATAGGCGATAAACCTGGACTAGAGTCTTGTGTGGTTAGTCAGGTCGTGGCCGACACCCTCGCCAGGCTTCCGCTTGAAGGTTGCCGAGATACATGACGTGTACATGGCGGTAAGTGGCGAGAGCGTGTGTGAAGAAGTACACCCCTGCAGGGTTAACATGATCTATTCGAATAGCCGGGTCCGCGGTTATGGACTTCTTGGATGCTTACATGGTACATAGACAACTTGAAGTGGATACTATAAAATGTTCAGGACAAGTGTGAGTGCTATGGATGGCCTTCTCGTAGGGAGACGGGGATGAATCCATAGTAGTGTATTGTGTGGTGATTAGTGGACTCGTGTACGTTGTTTCACCTCAAGAGTTTCAGGTAGTCGTAGAATAGGATAGCCACAGAGTCAAAGCTGGCTTGCTGCAACTAAACCCCACATTACCCTCTTGATACAAATGCATGTACGATAGGATCTGATGTAAGTCTTGCTGAGTACCTTTGTACTCATGTTGCTTTATTTATGTTTTGCAGCTGAGACTTCGGTCTTACTAGTGTTCTCGTGGACTTCGACTAGTAGCTAGTACCTCAGCTACGATCTTGATCGGATGTTGTAGATAGTCAGGCTCTTCAGCCTTTTTCATTTGTAGATGTCTGTACCCAGACATGTAATGCTTCCGCTTGTTGCTTGTATGCTCTGTATGATGGGTCTTGTGACCCCTGTTTGCAATAAATGCTATGACGGCTCTTCTGAGCCTTTATCTATATGAGTTGTTGAGTTATGCTGTGATGCCATGTTGTACAGCACATACATGCATGTTATGCGTACGTGTAATGTGTATTGCTATGTGTGGGATCTGACTATCTAGTTGTTTATTCTTAGTAGCCTCTCTTACCGGGAAATGTCTCCTAGTGCTTCCACTGAGCCCTGGTAGCTTGCTACTGCTCCGGAACACTTAGGCTGGCCGGCATGTGTCCTTCTTCGATCCTGTGTCTGTCCCTTCGGGGAAATGTCACGCGATGAATACCGGAGTCCTGCTAGCCCGCTACAGCCCGGTTCACCGGAGTCCTGTTAGCCCAGTGCTACAGCCTGGATTCACTCGCTGATGACCGACACGTTCGATGCTGGGTCATGGATGCCTGTCCCTGTAAGTTAGTGCCACTTTGGGTTTACGACTAGCCATGTCAGCCCGGGCTCTTTATCATATGGATGCTAGCGACACCATCATATACGTGTGCCAAAAGGCGCAAACGGTCCCGGGCAAAAGTAAGGCGACACCCGTGGGAATACCGTGCGTGAGGCCGCAAGGTGATATGAGGTGTTACATGCTGGATCGATGTGGCATTGAGTCGGGATCCTGACACTTGTGCTCCAAAGCTGCCCCTATTTTTCTTGCCAACAAAAATGTGAGGAAATTCACAAAAATCCTTTGAACCCTAGGGAACCTCCCTCAGCAAAAAAATATCACATCACTTTTTGGAATATTTTTGCTACAAAAATTATTTTCTGTTCTGGACAGAAATGGTAGTTTCTATAGCAACTACCATTTTACTTGTTCCATTGGTGCTTCATTTTCTTGTGCATCACTACCCTCCTAGCTCATTGCTAACCACCAAAGCACAGCTCCCAACTTCCAGCCGTTTAACTACAACAAGCTCTCAAAGTTACTGTCCAGTAACTTGCAGTGAAGTAAAAATCAAGTTCACTGCGTCTGAGCTCAAACCAAAGTGTGGTAACCTGTAAATCTACCACGGACAACATGCCAGACATGAAGTTTAGGCTTAGCTCGGCCTGAGGTCAGAGTTCACGCGGTGACCGCGTTTGACCAAGCGTGCTGGCATGCAGCCGACGCGCTTTGCGTCGCGCCCGAGCCTCTATTGCTCGCGTGATTGCTTCCCCGCCTGCCAAACCTTGCCAAATCCCGCCACCATCACTGTCCCGACGCCATTAACTTCACCCTGGCACTCGCCGACACCGGAGCTCGCAGCAGCGAGCACGGGCGCGGTCCGGCAACCCAACAGTGCGTTGTGCACTGTGTTCGTCGCCTTCTCCTCACTCCTGTGCTCGTCTCCGCGCGCCCACAGTTACCGCGTGAGTTGTGTCGCCTTCCTCCTCTCTCACTGCCGTCGCTCATCACCGGGCGCAGCATCCAGGTGTCCTCCGGCGGAGCCCGAGCACCTCTCGTCGCTCAGCTATAAATAGAGTTGTCCCCAGCCTCCTCGAACATCATCCACTCCTCGGACACTCTCCACAAACCTGTAGAAAGCCGTGGCCCGGCCGTGCAGGCCTCGGGCCGCCATCCCCGAGCTTGAGCTCGCCGGTGATCCCCTTTATCCGTCCGCACCACTCCAGCCCCTCCCAAGCTCAGGAGACTCTTCCAGGGCCTCCAAAGTGCTTCGGTGGTGCCGTTCCGCCCGGTTGGAGCCCCTGGTGCTGCCTCTAGTCGCCGTCGTCTTCAACTCCAGCGACCTCTGCCTTCTGTCGCTGATGGGGTAATGTACCTAGGGTAGGGTCACAGACCTGATCTAAGTACCCTGCCCAAGGACACCCTTGGAAGAGGTCACCTTCCAGTCGACCAACGAGGGACTCACTCGACTGACTTGAAGGACTCGACCACGAAGACTCACTCGACCACCAGAAGGTCAAGAGGCACTCTGCACTGCGACGGCCTGTAATTAAATAGACTTTATGATAGTAAAGACACTTTATGTGGGGCGTTACCTGTAACGCCCCGGACTTAATACACCTTAACCCCTTCATTACGTGGGCTGGCTGGGGTCCTGGCGCACTCTATATAAGCCACCCCCCTCCACAGGCAGAAGGGTTCGGCACCCTGTAACTCATATACACATAATCCACTCGACCACCTCTGGGCTCCGAGATGTAGGGCTTTTACTTCCTCCGAGAAGGGCCTGAACTCGTACATCTCTTGTGTTTACAACCTCTCCATAGCTAGGACCTTGCCTCTCCATACCTACCCCCCACTCTACTGTCAGACTTAGAACCACGACAGTTGGCGCCCACCGTGGGGCAGGTGTTTTAGCGATTTTGTGGAGAAGTTGCGATTCTTCCGAGTACTTCCATCATGGTGGCTGCTGGAGTTTTGGTTGAGGGTCGAGAGATCCGTCTCGGTGCTCTCACCTTCGTCGCCGACGACTCCGCCTGGCTCCAGGAGGCTCCACTCGACGTTGATGCGCTCCCCGTCCGCGGTGCGACGCATTTTCGCGCATGTGTCCGCGGCGTTCTGCTGCGGCAACCGTCGACTCCGTATCGGTCGACTCCCCCATCGACCACCCTCCCGGTCTCCCGCCAGCGCAAGCGCTCGGGCCGGTCGAGGCTTCAGCGGTGGGTGAGGCACGCGGTGGCTCGCCAGACGGCCACCACCCAAGTTGCGGCAATCGAGCCCGACGAATCTCTCTACGGCCTGTTCGATCTGTCGACTGGCTCCGTAGAGACTGCATCCAAGTGCGATAGCAGTGATCCAGCGGCGGAAATCCTGATGGTCGACGGGCTCCGCAGTCCCCCTGGCTTCGCCCGTGATGGTGGGGCAGGCGACGGAGGCGACCCCGCACGAGACCACGAAGAGTACCAGCCCGAGCCACTCGACTCTCTGCAAAGAGAGGAACTTCGCCGCAGGAACGTGGATGTCCTGCGTACTCCCATCGCAGGAGAAACCCCCGAGGCTCGCGCCTTGGAGGAGGCACGTTTAGCCAATTTGGCCGAACGCACTCGACTGGAGAATCTTCAGCGAGCACTCAACGAGCGCGCGTGGCAACGAGTTCCCGACACCAGTCGACGTCAACTCTTCCCGCCGACTCAGGTATATCGAACCCCAATCCAGAATTTAGCAGCTGCGACCCGTATAGCAGAGTCCATCCAGCCCTCTCAGTCGGAAGCTGGCAGAGGCTTGATGCAGATCAGGGATCTGCTTCGGGCAGCAGGAGATCAGAATTCGGCCGTGTCGCAGTCGCGCAACAGAATTCATAGTCGATCCGTCGCTGCGAATACGGTTCAGTCGGCTCACAGTCCCAGATCGCCTCCGCGGCGTGAAGGGCGCGAGAATCGGCGAGACCAATATGGTGACCAACTCGACCAAGATGATACGCGTCGAGGGCCCAATTCCCCTCCGAGGGGTGGGTCTTACGCTCCTCGGCAGCAAGATGACAGACGTCAGCTCAGTGCGGGGCGAAGAGTTCCAGTCGACCCCAGAGAACCAGGCTTCAATGCGCGATCCATTATCGTGCAAGGCTTAGTCGACCGGAACAGAGCCCATCGAGGTGGACTCGACAGAGATGCGCCCACAAGCAGTCGAGTGCATGTTTCTGGTCCTGGATGTTTCAGCAGAGCTATCAGAGCCGCAGTTATCCCTCCCAATTTCAGGTTGGCAACAGGAGTCAGCAAGTTCACTGGTGAGTCTAAGCCTGAAACTTGGCTTGAGGACTACCGAGTGGCGGTTCAGATTGGTGGTGGGAACGACGAGGTGGTCATGAAGCATTTGCCCCTCATGCTGGAAGGTTCTGCCAGGGCATGGTTGACTCAATTACCTCCTAGCAGCATTTACACTTGGGAAGATCTGTCCCGAGTGTTCATCCGAACGTTTGAAGGAACTTGCAAGCGACCGGCTGGATTGACGGAGCTGCAAGTCTGCGTGCAGAAGACCAATGAGACTCTCAGGGAGTATATTCAGAGATGGATCACTTTGCACCATACTATGGAAAATGTGTCTGATCATCATGCAGTCTGCGCCTTTAAGGATGGTGTCAAGAACAGAGAATTGAGTTTGAAATTTGGTCGAACCGGTGACATGACCTTGAGTCGGATGATGGAGATTGCTACCAAGTATGCCAACGGCGAAGAAGAAGACCGACTCCGAAGCGGCAAGCACAAGCCGAGTCAGTCGGAAAAGGGAAACACCAGTCAGAAACAGAAGCGGAAGGCTGAACCGGCAGCTCCTGGAGAGGCTTTGGCCGTGACTTAGGGAAAGTTTAAAGGGAAACCAAAAGGATCCTGGAACCCTAAGAAGGTAAAGGGTAAAGAAGGGAACGACGTGATGGATATGCTGTGTCACATCCACACAAAGAAAGACGAAGAGGGGAATATCATCTACCCGAAGCATACCACTCGCCAATGTCGACTCCTGATCCAGCAGTTTCAGGGAAAACAGTCTAAAGACAAGGAGAAGGAGTCGGACAAGGCCGAAGACAAGGAGGACAGTGAGAAAGTATATCCGCATATCAACTCCACTCTGATGATCTTTGCAGATGTGGAAAGCAAGAGTCGATTGAAAGTTATTAACCGTGAGGTGAACATGGTTGCCCCAGCAAAAGCAAATTATCTGAGATGGTCCCAAACACCCATCACATTCGACCAATCTGATCACCCGACTCATATTGCCACCCCTGGGAGGCAAGCTTTGGTGGTCGATCCAGTTGTCGAAGGCACTCGACTGACAAAAGTGCTGATGGACGGTGGTAGTGGGCTGAATTTGTTGTATGCGGGCACACTGAAAGGAATGGGCATTCTGATGTCCCGACTGAGCACCAGTAACATGAGCTTTCATGGAGTTATACCAGGGAAGAAAGCCGAGTCACTCGGCCAAATAGCTCTGGACGTGGTGTTTGGTGATTCGAAACATTTTCGCAAAGAGAAGTTGACGTTTGAGGTAGTGGATTTTCAGAGTGCATATCATGCCATTTTGGGGAGACCAGCTTATGCACAGTTCATGGCTCGACCATGTTACGTGTACCTCAAATTGAAGATGCCCGGCCCCAAAGGAGTGATCACTGTCACCGGTGATCAGAAAAAGGCATAAGAGTGCTTCCAGAAGGGCTCAAAGATTGCTGATTCCCAGGTGACAGCGGTCGAGTTCGAAGAATACAAGCAAAACGCAGATCCGAGTGACTTGCTGCGATCCAAGAAACCCGCCACAGAATCTGCATTTCAGTCGTCCGGTCAGACGAAGCCTGTTCACATTCACTCGACCGACCCCGATGCAGCTCCGACCCACATCTCCACAACACTCGACCCGAAATAGGAAGAAGCGCTCATCCAGTTCCTCCGTGAGAACTGGGACATTTTTGCATGGAAGCCCGCTGACATGCCAGGTGTTCCCAGGGGACTGGCTGAGCATCGCCTAAGAGTCGACTCATCTGCAAAACCAGTCAAAGAGCATCTTCAGCGGTCCGCCGTCCAGAAGAGAAAAGCCATTGGTGAGGAAGTGGCTCGACTGTTGGCGGAAGGATTTATCTGAGAGATATACCACTCCGAGTGGCTCGCTAATGTCGTCATGGTTCCTAAGAAGGACAAATCACTCCGAATGTGCATTGATTTCAAGCACATCAACCGGGCCTGCCCGAAAGATCGTTTTCCTCTCCCTCGCATAGATCAAATTGTTGACTCGACCGCGGGATGCGAGAGATTGTCCTTTCTAGACGCCTACTCCGGGTACCACCAGATCCGTCTGTACGGACCCGACGAGGTAAAAACAGCTTTCATCACTCCATTCGGGTGCTTCTTCTATATCACCATGCCATTCGGCCTCAAGAATGCCGGAGCCACATTTATGTGAATGATTCAGAAGTGTCTACTCACTCAAATCAGTCGGAATGTGGAAGCGTATATGGATGATATCGTCGTCAAGTCACGAAAAGGTTCCGACCTGCTCGCTGACCTCGCCGAAACATTTGCCAACCTCAGAAGGTATGATATCAAGCTTAATCCATCAAAGTGCACATTCGGAGTTCTTGGTGGCAAGTTACTCGGTTTTCTCGTTTCCGAGCAAGGAATCGACGCTAATCCAGAGAAGATCGGCACTATTCTCCGAATGAAACGCCCTGTGCGAATGCACGATGTCTAGAAGCTTACTAGATGCTTGGCCGCATTAAGTCGATTCATCTCACGACTCGGTGAAAAGGCATTGCCTCTTTACCGACTGATGAAGAAGGCAGACAAGTTCGAGTGGACTCCAGAAGCTGATGCGGCGTTTGCCGAGCTAAAAGCTCTGCTCTCCACCCAGCCGGTGCTTGCTGCTCCAATCAGCAAAGAGCCTCTGTTGCTTTATATCGCAGCCATAGGACAAGCCGTTAGTACTGTGCTTACGGTCGAGCGGGAAGAAGAAGGAAAAGCTCTCAAAGTTCAGCGCCCAGTGTATTATTTGTCTGAAGTCTTGACTCCATCCAAGCAGAGATATCCTCATTATCAGAAGCTTATGTATGGAATATACATGACCACAAAGAAGGTTGCTCATTATTTCTCTGATCATTCCATCACAGTCGTCAGCGACGCTCCACTATCAGAGATTTTGCACAACAGAGATGCAACTGGTCGAGTGGCTAAATGGGCGATTGAACTTCTTCCCCTTGATATCAAGTTTGAGGCAAAGAAAGCCATTAAGTCCCAGGCAATAGCAGATTTCCTCGCCGAGTGGATTGAACAACAGCAGCCGACTGAAGTTCACTCGGAGCATTGGACCATGTTCTTTGATGGCTCTAAGATGTTGAATGGTTCCGGTGCTGGGGTTGTCCTGGTTTCCCCCAGAGGAGATAAGCTCAGATATGTGCTCCAGATTCACTTTGATTCCTCCAACAATGAGGCAGAATATGAGGCCCTCTTATACGGATTGCGCATGGCCATTTCACTCGGCGTCCGTCGCCTAATGGTCTATGGCGACTCAGATTTAGTGGTCAACCAAGTGATGAAGGAGTGGGACGTGAGAAGCCCAGCCATGACTGGATACTGCAGTGCAGTGAGGAAGCTGGAAAAGAAGTTCGAGGGGTTGGAGCTCCATCATATACCCCGACTGAAAAATCAAGCAGCTGATGATCTAGCAAAGATAGGTTCCAAGAGAGAAGCCATTCCGAGTGGTGTGTTCTTGGAGCATATACACACTCCGTCAGTCAAAGAAGATCCTTTCACCGAAGAAGCTCCACAGCCCAAGAGTGCCACAGATCCGACTGAGGTTGAAGTCCTAGCAGTGGTCGACTTGGTCATGGAGGTCTTGGTGGTCATTCCCGACTGGACAGTTCCATATATCGTGTATATCCTGAGAAAGGAGCTCCCGGAGGATGAGGAAGAGGCTCGACAGATCGTCCGTCGATCTAAAGCTTTTACCGTAATCAAAGGGCAGTTGTACAGAGAAAGCGCGACTGGAGTTGGTCAGAAGTGCATAACACCAGAAGAAGGTCGAATCATCCTTAATGATATCCACTCGGGGACCTGTGGTCATCATGCGTCCTCTCGGACCATCGTGGCCAAAGCATACCGAGCCGGATTTTACTGGCCAAAGGCGAATGAGATGGCAAAGGAAATAGTGGATAAGTGCGAGGGATGTCAGTTCTACTCGAATATGTCGCACAAGCCTGCATCGGCTCTGAAGACCATCCCACTCGTCTGGCCTTTCGCATTATGGGGGTTGGACATGGTCAGTCCTTTGAGAACATGGCGAAGTGGCTTCACGCATGTACTGGTGGCAGTCGACAAGTTCACCAAGTGGATTGAGGCTAAGCCAATCAAGAACCTTGACGCCGGTGCTGCTGTTAGCTTCATCAGGGAACTGATATTCAGATATGGAGTCCCGCACAGCATCATTACGGATAATGGGTCGAACTTTGACTCGGAGGAATTCAGAGATTTCTGTAACTCTCAAGGCACACGAGTCGACTATGCTTCAGTCGCTCATCCGCAGTCGAATGGGCAAGCAGAGCGAGCCAATGGCCTGATTCTCAAGGGATTGAAACCCCGACTGATGCGTGATCCCAAGCATGCAGCTGGAGCTTGGGTCGACGAACTTCCCTTGGTGCTTTGGGGACTGCGGACCACACCTAATCGGTCGACCGGAAGAACTCCATTCTTCTTGGTCTACGGAGCTGAAGCTGTCTTACCGAGTGATCTTCTCCACAATGCTCCTCGAGTTGAAATCTACAACGAAGCAGAAGCTGAACAAGCACGGCAGGACGCAGTCGACCTTTTAGAGGAAGAAAGGGAGATGGCTCTGATCCGGTCGACCATCTACCAACAAGATTTGCGTCGTTTCCACGCCAGAAATGTGAGGGGTCGAGCCTTCCAGGAAGGAGATTTAGTTCTCCGAGTGGATCAGAAGAAACAACACAAGCTTGCTCCTTCTTGGGAAGGACCCTTCATCGTCACCAAAGTTCTCCACAACGGGGCGTACCGTCTTTACAACGTCGAGCATAATATCGATGAGCCCCGAGCTTGGAACGCGGAACTACTCCGCCCATTTTACACTTAAGTTTAATCACTCGGATGAGTTGCAATAAAGTACTTCTGTAGTCCATGGACCTCAAAATAATAGTGTCATAGTTCCTCCATAATTTTTGTCACTTTTTATTTTGACCAATAAAATTTCCCCTCAGTGGGTGACTTAGCCGCGAATCCGTTTCGCCTAAGTTTGTAAAAATCCTACCGAGTGGTGAGCCAGACTCCCACTCGGAGGCTTAGTTGCGAATCCGTTTCGCCTAAGTTTAAATAAAATCCTACCGAGTGGTAAGCCAGACTTCCACTCGAAGGCTTAGCTGCGAATCCGTTTCGCCTAAGATTAAATAAAATCCTACCGAGTGGTAAGCCATACTTCCACTCGGAGGCTTAGCTGCAGTCCAAGTACTCGCCTAAGTTATGAAAATCCTACCGAGTGGTAAGCCAGACTTCCACTCGGGGGCTTTGCTGCAGCCCAGTGCTCGCCTAAGTTATCAAAATCCTACCGAGTGAAGAGCAAACCTCTCACTCGGGGGCTTAGCTGCAGCCCAGTGCTCGCCTAAGATATAAAAATCCTACCGAGTGAAGAGCAAACCTCTCACTCGGGGGCTTAGCTGCAGCCCAGCGCTCGCCTAAGTTATCAAAATCCTACCGAGTGAAGAGCAAACCTCTCACTCGGG